>NC_092060.1:8825000-9125000 GCF_039877785.1 Chaetodon trifascialis
CACAGGGCCTATAATTTCACCAAAATACAGACGGCGGTGCCAAATAGTCTACCCAATACTTTCACCATGAAAACAGCTCTTATGTTTCACACAAAGTTCCAGCGGTGGACAAAGGGGGGAATGACTCATGCCATTGTTGTTGTTAACTCTTGGATGGATAAACAAATTTGCTCAAATCAAATCCACTCAGATTCATTTGAGCTTGCTTGACTTGCCTTAGAAACACAGACTGCATACGCGTCTTGCTTTTGTGATGTCGAGTCGTTCACATCCGCATCCACATCTGCAACATGACATTTTCTCGTCATTTTCTCACATTTCTGTGCCCCCGTTCGCAGGAACTCTGCCTACTGCAATGTGGAAAAGTCTGCTAATGTCAGTAGAGGAACATGATAAAGCTGTTTTCTCAATGTTGTGTTTGTGATCTGGACAGGAACTCGACATACTGCATGAAGGTGTCCATGTCGATGACTGTGGAGGAGAGTGATGAGGGGAAATGCTTCAGCAGTAAAATCCGCCATCTGGAGAAAGCTGAGATAACCCACAGCAAAATGATCACCTGTCCTGATATAGAAGACTATTTGGCTCCATACAAGCAACCCCAGATGACCTGGTATAAGGTAGGATACACACAAAAAGGTTTAGAGCAGAGGAGCCCAAACGTTTCTCCTCTCAGCCGTCTGTAGACTGTTGTACTGTAACTTGATCAGTGTGTGTCCCCTCTCAGGAGTGTGAGCGGGTTGAATGGAGAGGCTCCATCACAGTTAACACGACACACATCTGGATTCCTGAGGTGGAGGAAGGCGACGGGGGAAATTACACCTGTGAGTTACAGTATGGATCCAGACTGGTGCGGAGGACAACCCAACTCAAAGTCACAGGTAGGACAGGACTTTGCATGGATGGATGGATGGATGGATGCATGGATGGATGGATGGATGCATGGATGGATGCATGGATGGATGGATGGATGCATGGATGGATGGATGCATGGATGTATGTAACAAACTTGATTTGAGGTATACATTCAAGAAATCCAAATGTGTTGTGGCATATGAGAAGAGAATGTGGTGTCTGCCTGCATGGGTTGATGGATGGGTCCATTAAAAACAGGATAGGATAGGGCCTGATAGGATGGGATGGAATTGGATTGGATGAGTTGAGACAGGATGCTATACAACACAGAGAATAGGCAAACAGTGGGCATGACTACAATAGTGGAGGATAGGATTGTATAGATTGGGATTAATAATAATTACAACTCATAGTAAAGGCTCTGTCACCTCTAGTTACTAACATGAACTAGAAACAGCCAGAAAACCGTCACCCGAGGCCCTCTGGTTAAGGTCCTGCTCAGAAAGCGTTACTAGTTCACAAATGTATTTACCACTAATGTAGCCTTAAAAGTAAGTAGTAAGTAGTACAATACTACAATTAGATTCTGAAATTATCTTGTAGCCAGCGCAGGGAGGCTAAGATAGGGCTGATGTGGTCACGCACCTTTATTGCACCGAATCATTTAAGATCCTCGATGGCAGATTCTGGACTGCCATGGTTATTATGGTTGCATTGAACAGAACTGGTGGGAGCAAATGTTCTGATGTCAGATTTAGTCTCACTTACTGCAGAAAAATTAATCTTAACCTGGTCAAGTTTCTTAATGAGAGCAACAAGATTACAATTTTCTCATACAGCTGGGTGTTGTCGGCATAAAAATGCAGTAAACAGAAAACAGTAGTGGACCTAAAACTGAGCCTGTTGGCACCCCACAAGGACAGGAAGCGGCATGGCCAATAGCAAAGGAATTCTATGTTCTATTTTTCTTTATAACAGGATATGATGGTTGAGACGAGACGGGTTTGAACAATAAGACAACAGATGGAATAAGCTCTTGACTACACTAACCAGAACATGCAGAGCGGAAACGTATTGAGTTTTTTGGGTAAACTGATTGCTATCAACGAAACACAGTGGACTTAAACAATGGCTGGAATATATATTCTGCCTGCTTTTAATATTCAGTGGGTCTCTGAGTGACTCGAGAGCAGAGCATCCATTATTTTGACAGATGCCTCGACTCAGCGATACATCATTCATCATTACTACAGCACTTTCAAAGTTTCCTTGAACATACAATCCAAACTGAAAAGAATTTAGCACATTCACATTCCTGGCACCATTTTCTGTGCATTTGTATTTGTCTTATTCTCAGTTTAAACACACATTGTTTCAGGCTTCAGTGGCTTTTGACTTCACTTTGACTCGGCAGTAACATCTGCACTTTGCTGTTAGGAGTTTAAGATGACTTCCATCTGCACTCTTGTATTGTGTGTGTGTGTGTGTGTGTGTGTGTGTGTGTGTGTGTGTGTGTGTGTGTGTGTGTGTGTGTGTGTGTGTGTGTGTGTGTGTGTGTGTGTGGGAGCCTCTTTGTGTGCACATTCCTGTTTGTGTTTTATTGTTGTGCCATGTGCAATATGCATGCTGGTGTCTCTAAGAAATGACAACAAACTGTGCTTATTTTCTGTGACACACACACACACACACACACACACACACACACACACACACACACACACACACACACACACACACACTTTATCATGCACCCTGCCTTCGCTCCACATATTGGAGGCTTGGCAGTTCTGGCCCTTACTGACACAAACACAAAAACGCGCACACACTGATTTTCTAGTCTGACATAATGTGATGAGCATAGAACAGCATCCTTTTAGAGTGCGCTGTCTTGCAGTTTGTGCTCCACATCTCACACATTTTGAACCCCAGAATCAAAGTCAGGGTGTTTTTCATGTTGCACTTTGTGCTCTCGTTCAGATTTGCAGCAGCTTGTTGTTGAGTGAAGTTGATACGACCAGGCATTGCTTCATTTGTTAAGGAATCATTCAGAACCACATGTCTTCAGTTCCCCTCATCTACTCTCCTGTGGAGGGAGATAACATGAGAAAACACTGCACTTTTACATTTTCTCACTGTGACTTTATTGAAATAGTCTTTTGGCTCCCATGATGAGTTGTCTAATTGGAACATGCCTTAGATTACAGGTAGATAAGACGTACTGACCTTCAGACCTCTCACTCACAGGATTCAAATTTCATCAGCAGTAGTAGTGAAAATAACCAATTAAATAAACTTGTCAGAATAAGTTCCACGCTTACAGTGGGAAAAATATGTATATGATACACCACTGATTTTGCAAGTTTTCCCACTTACAAAGAATGGAGAGGTCTGTAATTTTCATCGTAGGTGCACTTCAACTGTGAGAGACGGAATCTAAAAAAAAATCACATTGTATGATTTTTAAATAATTAATTTGTATTTTATTGCATGAAATAAGTATTTGATCACCTACCAACCAGCAAGAATTCTAGCTCTCACAGACCTGTTAGTGCGTCTTTAAGAAGCCCTCCTATCCTCCACTCGTCACCTGTATAAAAGACACCTGTCCACACACTCAATCAATCAGACTCCAACCTCTCCACCATGGGCAAGACCAAAGAGCTGTCTAAGGACACCAGGGACAAAATTGTAGACTTGCACAAAGCTGGAATGGGCTACAGGACAATAGGCAAGCAGCTTGGTGAGAAGGCAACAACTGTTGGCACAATTATAAGAAAATGGAAGAAATTGGGTGGCACGGTGGAACAAGTGGTAACACTGTCGCCTCACAGCTAGAAGGTCCTGGTTCAAATCCCGCTGTGGACGCTGGTCCACCATGCCTTCAGTGCCTGAAAAAGGGGGCCTTTCTGTGTGGAGTTTGCATGTTCTCCCCGTGTTCACCCCTATTAAGAACATGCAAGACGATCACCACCTGACCAATGGTGACGAAGGAGAACTGGGTCCCCGGGTGCCACATAACAGCACAACAAAAAACATATATCACATGAAAATAATTATTGTCTAATTAAATTATATACAGCCGTCAGAAAGGAATAAATGGCAAACATAACATTACATCTCAGCTCAAGTACTAAGCAAACAAACAAAAAAAAACACGAATGCTCTGTCCTGTCCTAATTACAGATTTAATTGTCTACTCATATACAGCATGCTAACCACGCTCATAGCTGCGCCTCACTAAACTCGTCAAATGGTTAAAAACACGGTTAATTATCAATCAAACACATGGCAGACTTTCGCTTAACATGTAATTTAACCTGTCCCTTAAGGGGACAAACAGAGCGCAGCGCCAAATTTGCTATAGAATAGACAGCACAACAGTGCCGCCCTCTGACATAAAGAGGCAACTGCCCTACATCATGTAACTGCCTTACATGTGCAAACCTGGTCAAGAACCACAGGAAACATTTGACCTCTGGAATTGCAAATAAGGGTTTCTGTACCAAATATTAAGTTCTATTTTTCTATTGTATCAAATACTTATTTCATACAATAAAATGCTAATTAATTATTCAAAAATCATACAATGTGATTTTCTGGAATTTTTTTGTGAGATTCCATCTGTCACAGTTGAAGTGTACCTACGAAAAAAAATTACAAACCTCTCCATTCTTTGTAAATGGGAAAACTTGCAAAATCGGTGGTGCATTAAATACTTATTTTCCCCACTGTATTTTTGGCATTTAGCCCAGTCATTTCTTCAGATCAAATGGCGCAGATGCCGGGGTGACACATAACAACACATTCCAGGTACCTGAAGTCAGGAAGGGAATCATGTTGTGGAGGATAAAAATAGACTAGAGACTGATTTCTAAAGACAGGATGTGGGTACATCTCATGCTCCGAGGGAAAACAAAATATGCAAATATGTTCAAAGAGATGTATTATGTCATCAGTCTGAATTCACACAGCACGGTGGGTTGCAGGGTTTGCTAATTGTGACTCTTAGTTGTTCTATCATCATAAGGCATACCATGACCAATATAATGAGGGCATCTTAATACGCTGTGGCTTCACATCATGAAGTTTTATGTCTGCCTAAAAAGGTGGTGAAACTTCACATGCCGCTCAGTTTTTACCTTCCATTGTGTCCCTGTGTTGTTTTTGGGTCTTCATCAGATAGGTTACAGAGATGAGCAGGGGGACAAAATAACATATGGTGGATAGACTAACTCAGTTACACAATATAAGCATGAATGAACCAAGAAGAGTGTGTGTGTGTGTGTGTGTGTGTGTGTGTGTGTGTGTGTGTGTGTGTGTGTGTGTGTGTGTGTGTATGAGTCAGCTGGATGCTGCACACGCCAACTGCCATGAGACCAGTTTCTCTCGCCCTGTTTAGGAAGCCAGAATATCTCTCTGACTCTTGTTGCTTTCTGTCCTTGTTCAGCCTCTCTCTCCCTTCCTCTCGATGTTTGTCCACATTTAGGTATTTGACGCTTTCTGTCTGCCTCTATTCTCTCCATTTCTACACACAGAGCTCAGGGCCATTCCAGGCCAATGCTCTGACCCACGGCAAGATGCGTGTGTGTGTGCGCAGTGGGGAAAATTAGTATTCAACATATCAACATTTTTTACCATTAAATATATTCCTGGCTTGTAACATTGACGGGAGGCATAATCACCTATTAGTGTGTTTTGTCTCCTCCAGTCCAGCAGGTGGCAGCATATAGAGCATTAGCTGTAACATGAAGTGAGGAGAAGTCATTCACTCAAACGGCACCTGCCAATAAATCAAGAAGAAGAGCAAGACTAATCAATGTGAGAGTGTCTGCTATAAAGGCTAAAAGTTCGTACATGTGTCTCACCAAATGGGAAGATGTTTACTCATACTGAGTGAAGAGCAGTGCTGGTCAAAGTCATGTTCTTTGGCAAATGAGCCACATGGATTTTATTGGGTGACACAGAGAGAAAAGTAACAAATCTGCCAAACATAAGAGCATCCAAGAGGCACAGAAACATGCTCCACCAATGACTGTATTTATGCTATCCCTGCCACCCAGTTCAGAAGTGTTTGTTTTTGCAAAGGATCTGTGTATGTCACATGGTGCAAACACGGATTTCTTCAACTTCAGCTCAGCATTTCTGACAGCACACTTACACTGTAAATAATTTTCAGCGAAATCAGCCCCGAAGACATCTGTCAGTGTGTGCCAGGCCTTGGCTAAACATCTCTGTCCTTTATCCTGTAGTTCGGTCTGTCTCTCTTGGCAGCAGGTTTTATTGCCGTGCTTTCAACATTAAATGGAGATTAAAGTAAATACACAGGCAGAGCCTGCAGATCAGCTGTTGGCTATGATGTTGATTCCAGTAAAATGCACTTAGCTGAAAAGAAGTGCTGGAAATAGACCCAAAGTTGCCTCTGAGATTGAGGAAAAACCTGTGTTCTAAATGTCACACTCTCAGCGTGCTTCATTCAAAGCTTCTGTTACTTTTTAAACATTTACAGCTTTTAATTAACTGCTGCACCCGAGGGAGATATAAAGCTGGGGTAATCTCTTATGTTTACAATGCTATTCATACTTTCAATTCTTAGCCCTGGGATGTGCTTGGGTCTGGAGTGACTGTGGAAGGTGTGCAAGGCTCACTTTGCTTCATTAAAGACCTGCTTGTCTTGGACAACACTTGAACGACGCCTGAACAAGTCACCCTGAACGTTCACCGTTCCTAAAAGTTCACAACACAGCTCCAGTCTTTAAGCTTTACTCATGTTAAAGAAGGCCTCCTGTCGATGGCGCTGAGGGAGAGGCATGAGGCGAGGACACTGCGTGAGGTGAAAGGGACAGGTGCATGCTGGTACTCTGAAATGAGCTGGAATTTCTTAATAGTGGTGTAGCCACTTGTCACAAAGCACGTGGAGGGAATTTAGGTACTTCAAGGAGCAAAATGATGTGTCACACAGTCATATAGTATTACTGCTGGACCATGGAGAGGGAATGGCCATACAACAGATCACACACAAATACTTAGGCAAATGCATACACATACTGTACACACGCACACATGCAAATAAATAAATAAATGAAGCACACACGGTCCGCTGTGGAGAACAGATCTGATCAGGTCAGAGCAGGGATAACACAGGGTCATTGCAGGAGCAGGGAGAGAGCTGTGGGCAGGAACAGGGGAAGAAAAGAACAGAAGAAGAAGAAGAAAGAAACAGGAAAGATGTTTAGGTCGGGAGGCTGTGGGGGCCACTGCAAAACCTTCAACTTGAGCCTTTAGAGATGGTCCGCTGTGGATTTCGAGGTGTGTTCACGATCATTATTCTGTTGTAAAAGCCATCCTCTTTTCATATTCCGCTTTTTTACACAGTGTGATGCTGATAGCAAAATTTGCTGGTCTTTCATTGAATCCATTCTTCCCTCCTTGTGTCACTGCCTGCAACACAAGCCCAAAGCATGATCGATCCACCCCCGTGCTCGACAGTTGAAGAGGTGTTCTTTTCATGAGATTCTGCACCCTGTTTTCTCCAATCAGACCTTTGCTCATCTTTAACTACCTTTCGCAGATCAGTCCATCTATAAGCAATCAAGGATGTCATCCACTTACAGGGAAATAAATGTTCTCTTGTTTTGCATAATTTCATTTGGCAATTGAGTTGACATCAGGTGTCAATGAATTGGTAGCAGTGGTTAAAGCAGCTGACATAATAAGGCGATGAGAAACCGACGCATCTAACCCTGTGTCATCGTTTAACAAAGCAGGGCAGCAGAAAAAGACACGCTTTGTGTTGGGCAGGTGCCACTGAGTGCCAGAAGGAGTTGACCTCGGGGCCCTCACAATGAATTTTTAATATCTTTTGTGTTACCTGCAAAGCTAATGACATTCCCATCAGCCTCAGCTCCACTTTGTGTTTAGCGCTAATTAGCAAATGTCATCTCATATGCTAAACTGATGGTGAACATTGTAAACAGCACCTGCTTAGCATCAGCGTGTTTGCACTGTCATTGTGAGCATGTTAGCATGCTGACGTTGGCGTTTAGCTGGAAGCCGTGCCGAGGCACAGCCTCATAGAGCACGTCTGCAGCTGGAGGGGGGATAAACTACAAAATATATACAAAATGGATGGAAGGAATGAAAACTAAGGAAAAGATACATAGACTGATATTACAGTTCTGTTGAAATGAAAGACATATAGAAGATGATTTTGCTTGTAATTCAGACATAATTCATGTTCTTTATTAGCTGTGCCACTGTAAGTGCATACAGCACAATACAAAGAAGAAAACATAAAATGATATTTTTGAAACGAGTCGAGATCTGAACATTTTCATAATTTAAACTGGAAAAATGGAAATAGATAAAAATCAATGAAGAAATGAAAACAGACTAAAGAAAATTCCAATCTCCAGCATTTCAGCCTTGATTTCCATCATTATCCACCGACTGAATGCTGTTGTTGAACGTGATCAAACAATAGATTCTTACAGAGAGCTAAAGCCTTTTCGTATCAAAGGAATTTCATACAGACAGACAGACGGAGTCAGAGAAACAGACAGGCTGAACTCTCTAATCTTGTTTTTGTACCGTCATGTCCCACAGTGAAGCGCTCCATCAGCCCTAAGCTGCCTTCAGGAGCAATCTGCTACCTACAGCACCACAGCTCTGTGTGCGAGACAGTGTTTGTGTGTGTGTTGCCCACAAGCCTGAACGTGCAAACATCAGTAGGAGTATTATGGCATATTTGACGCTGTGTGTGTGTGCTCTTGTCTGTAAGTGTAGCTGATAATCCAAATATGGAGATGGTGAATAACAGCAAATCAAGGTTAACACTGAAGTTCAAGAAATAATTTGTCCCCAATAGATAATGCAAAAAAACTCAAGTTATCCACAAAAATGCAATATAATATAATAAATTTGACTCAAATTGCAATCCAAGTGGGATCTAAATGCAATCTAATGATGGACATTATGGACAATGTCATGTCAAAGCGTACAGAAAAAAGTCGACATAGCTCAATTACGATATGCTCAATAGCAAATATGGATTCAAATATACTGTTGATAGTAAAAAGGCTGCTCACCAAAGACATTTGTTTCCAGAACACAGATCAGACTCAGATGCATTCGCAACCTTTTCAGCTCCTACTACACCTGTGGCTGTGCAGTGAGTGATTGGCATCCATCACAGGGCTGCCAGCGTGATGCACACAGTGGAGGCCACATCCTGTAAAGGTGTCACAGACGGGGCGGTGGATGGCCCACACTTTCACCAAGAGCGCATCAGGTCCAGCTGCTGGCGTGGCAGCTCTCAGCCAAAGATCACTTTGTAAAGAGTCGGTTAAATCCAGACGGATACTTTATTCTGTTAATTCTTAATTGTAAGAAAGAAGTTTTTTTTTAACAAGCTGCAATTTGCTATGAGAGTACATGTTATGACTGCTAGCCTCAGCTTCAAAGCAGCGTGAGATGATGATACAGAAATGTGCCCATCCGTCTGTATCTGTTCCACCCCCACATGCTCTGTAAGAAAGAGTGTGTGTGTGTGTGTGTGTGTGTGTGTGTGTGTGTGTGTGTGTGTGTCCTGCAGAGTAGAGAGCAGACAGTCACCTTCAGTGTTTGACAAACATTAGGAAAATAATTGATGACAAGGCACATTAAGAAATGCATTGATTGCGCAGACAGGACGCCTATTAGAGCGGTGGCTTTGGAAAACGCTAGAAAACAGCAGCACAGCTGAGACATGACACCCCACAGCACAGAGTTTAATGTCATGTTGGTACATGAGATCAGTAAGCCGTGGTGGTGCTGACTTAAAGCCTGTACACACCTGAACGCCACCATTTTTCACTCATGTTGTCTGATTAGACCTCTGACCAAACTCCACTCACCCAACGTCTCCCTCTCTCTCCTCTTCATGTTGATCCCTCAATTCCCAACACAGCTCCACCCAGCTTCCACCTGAGGTAGCACCGATGAAAACTGTCCACTGTGAGCTGAAATGACAGCGAGATAACATTCACATCCATTGTATTGGGATGGAGGCGTAATAATTGACGAATAAAAGCAGAGCTTGTATTCTAGCTGGCTAGGAGTGGGTGATATGACGGCATATACCATGCAACTGTACAAATGTGCCTATTGGTGGAGATCTGGCATTAGCGTCTCCACCGTGGGAGCTATCCCTTAATCCGTATGTCCACACTGTCATTGTAACAGCCTATGCACTGCGAGTGAGTGGGTGTGTAGCTGCTTCATCCTCTTTTCAGCATGTCTGTGTATGTATTGATATCAATGCAAAACCAGTCATCATTACGGAGGAGTCCTCCCCATCCTGCACGCTCTACCCAGCAACCACTGCTCCCCTGATCCAAACGGGCTGTTTCCAGTAGGTGAGAATGCGTCTGACTCAGACAAATGTGCCACACGTGTGAAAGGGCACCTCTGGTCTGAGCAGATCGGATTCCGCCGACACCGTCTGGAGCTCAGCTACAGCTTCAGTGTCTCTGCTGTATATTCAGTGAGTGTGATGCTGCAATCCAGCTGCTTCATGTGATCATGTGATTCGGGCACTGCTTACCATGAGCTCACGTGACCCTGAGAGTGACTTCTGCTGGTGATAATGCACCTTATTCTCTGCTCTTCTCATGTGGAGCCTAAAAGCTTCTGTTTGGAAAGAAAGTTAGTTATATTTTTTTTGAGTCTTTGGTTTTTAACTCGTGTGCTGTCTCGTCTGAGGCAGTTGTTTTTGCTTGTTTGTAAGAAAAAAGAAGTAGTATTGCACCATTAATATGAATTAATTCTGAACACGCCCTTATAACACCTCAGTACATCATCTGACACATCTGTCCTCTCCGTCTTTTCTATGCTATATCTCTGAGCTAATCCAGTTAGCAGCCATTTTCCAGACTTTCTGTAGGTGACATCATCATGTAATCTTGTTCTCTTGTGCGTACTTTGTCACAACCAATTCTTCATTATACACCCAGCATCTCTCTCTCTCTCTCTCTCTCTCTCTCTCTCTCTCTCTCTCTCTTCCTTCTCTCGCTCGGTCTCTTTCCACACATAGCCATTTCTCAAAAAAAGTCTCATCCATATTTCAGAGGCATTTCAAAGTAAAATGTGTGTTAGCAAAGTACACAGCATTCAGGCTAAATTTAACACTGCTGAGGATTTCTGTGGTAAGAGGTGTATTTGTGTGTGTGTGTGTGTGTGTGTGTGTGTGTGTGTGTGTGTGTGTGTGTGTGTGTGTGTGTGTGTGCGTGCGTGCGTGTGCGTGTGTGTGAGAGAGAGAAGGGGGGGGGTTGCTGTGGTGCAAAATATTTGTAATCTCATTGGAATAATGTTAAGCCTAATGCAACATTACTTCCACTGCATGACAGTTTTACACACACTCACACACACGCTCTCTCTAGGACAGAGGACGCATTAAAAGATTCTTTGTCTTGCTCTGTCTACATCTGTTACTGCCTTCCTCTCTGCCTCTCTTTCGTTTTCTTTTCCCCTCTCTCTCTCTCTCTCTCTCTCTCTCTCTCTCTCTCTCTCTCTCTCTCTCTCTCTCTCTCTCTGTCTTTCTCTCTGTCTCTCTCTCTCTCTGTCTCTCTCTCTGTCTTTCTCTCTCTCTCTCTCTCTCTCTCTCTCTCTCTCTGTCTGCCTCTCTCTATCTGCCTCTCTCTCCATCCCTTTCATTTCTTTTAATGTTACGTTACCTTCCCTTCATCTCTTCCTCCTCCTCGTCTATCTATCTATCTCTTGCTCTTTCTCAATTCAACACACTGTGTATTCTATGTGCGTGCATGCGTGCCTGCGTGTGTGTGTGTGTGTGTGTTTGTGCGTGGCTAAGGGCCCATGACCTAGTTAGAGACTCACCTCCTAATTCATTGTGAAATTGGCTCTGTTCTCCAAAGACAGAGGGACTCGATGAGGTTACTACACACATGCACACACGTTTGCATGCGCGCACACACACACTCACACTCATGCACACTCTTCCCATTAACATGACTTTGCAACTTAAATAGAAAGCGAGACAGAGAAATGGCGGGAGACCCAAGGAAGAAACAAACAACACTGTAAACAGCAGAATTTTCCAGTGTTGTTTTGGGGTGTTTGTGCAGGAGAATTCATTTATTTAAAAGTTCGAGCTCAGCCATTGTTCACTGTAACACTTAAAAGATGCATGATGCCAGTTTTAGCATTCATCGTCTGGGTTTGCATCCCCAAACCAATTCAACGTACTTGGGCTCAGGGCACAGTTGTATTTCTAAAAAGGTCATGGCATCAAGGTGCCGGGAGGTCTCCTCACCCAGCAGTGATGCAGATGAGCGAGTGTTGCTGCCGAGCAATGTAAATCAAATGTCTTTGCTCAAACTGAAAGACGATGCTTTAACTGCAAATTGAAGCATTTCTTAAATACGTCTCAAAAGCCTGACAGGCCGTGTTGAAGTCCAACATTCAGAGATAACCCTGCACTCACTGTGGATAGATAGCTTTAAAGTGCTTTCCAAGATAGAAGCATTTGACATTTGTTCATTAGGAAAATACTTATTTCAGAAACTCTTCAGTAAAGTACAGGTCATCATGATGTTAAACTGCATCTGAAATTGAGAGCAGATACTAAGAGGGTTTTTATGAAAATTCCAGTTCCAAGATGGTGAAAAGAAGAGGAAGGACAAGTACTTTATTAATCCCTCTTGGGGAAATTCAATTTTTGCACTGTTGTCAATTTTTGTCACTCATGTAGGTCTGAAACACACACACATGTGCGTACACAAGACCTGTAGACATATAACATGCATTCATGGAGTTGTCAGCGCTGAGTCATGCCACCACACTGCTAAATTCTCACAAATTTATGATTGTATTATTCAGCTCGAAGTTTTTCAGTTGTAGCAAAGATGTATTTTTGTATTGTTACACATTCATACAGAATTCAAGAGATAAGACATTTCAGCTTTATGCCGGAGAATTCCGCTATTTCCTCCTTTGTTATTATAATGCCATCATGTTGCTTTGGAGAATTGAATGGAATGACTGATGCACTAGTTTTTCTTGAGAGGACAGTCTTTAATGGTCCTTGTGAAATACATCTCAAACTGTGTGGTAGAATAAAAGTGCTCTGTGCCCCGCAGTGGAACAAATTGCCATTTGGAATAATTAGTTACTGTGGTTACACTTGCAGCATGTCGAGGAAAGTTATCTTCTTTCAAGTTGCCTCATGTTTGCTAATATTTGGTTGACCCACTCAGGTTACAGCCCAAAACTTAAGTCCACTAACATTGACAGTCTCAACTAAACATTTTATTTTTTACCACTTTCATTCAGAACAACTGTGATTTTTTTTTTTTTGACACATTATAAAATACTGTTTTTTTTTTTCAAGGCATGTTTTGCATTTTAAAAGAATTATTGTACCTGGATTAAAAAAAAAAAAAAACAACTGTCACATTCATGTGGTGATTAATGGAAATGTGTTTTTGAGAAATGTCCTCAGAATCACTTCAGCAATACATCTATAATGATGCAAATTTATGCTACCAACAGCTCAACCATTGTGCCATTTGGTTTGATAAGGCAGTTTGCTGTTGGAATCATAAACACCATTCACACAGGCAGTGTGTGAATGGTGTCAGTTCTGATTTTAGGATTATTTCTACTTTTTTGGGGGGGTAGTATGGTGGAAAAAGACAGGCAATGCTAGATTTAGAAGAAGGTCCTTGAACTGATAAATCATGGCAATGAAATTTGGGTTGTGTACTCCTTTATCACACATCCCCATGCTTTAGTTTAATTTAATTCACTCTATCTATTTATACACAGAGGTAAAGTCATACAAAATGGTAAAAGAGGGTGGTGAAACAAAGAAACAGCTTATCAGAAGTGATCAATCTTAGAAACAAAGGCTGAATAACAAGCTGTTAGTTAAAATGATATTATTCAATCCCTGTCATGTAACGTCAGCTCCATTGTATTGACACAAGGTGCCACAAATCAGTGACCCAGTGCAGACGATGACTAAGTTGTAGTTGGAAGTGACCATATTAAGTAGCATATACCATTTGCTAGTCCTCTCGAGCTCTGAATACAGTGTTATCTCAGTGACATATAAATAATGAAGAATTACTAATTGAGAGAAGTCAGTTTCTCAAGCAGCTCACTGGACTAGAGCACCGTACTAGTGTTGTTTTTGGCTGCCTGTTTTAATTTTAGTCTTAGTCTAGTCTTTGTGTCAAGCTGTTGTGGTAGTTTTTATTAGTTTTAGTCACGTTCATGCTCTTCAGTTGATTAAAAGTCTGAGCATTTTAGTCTTATATTAGTCAGAATTATCCGTGCTTCTAGTTTTAGTTTATGAAAATTGTATTTTAGTCTCTTTTTAGTAATGCAATTCTATTTAACCCAGTCAATATAGTATAAGTACCTCGTAGTATAGACAAAACCAAAATTCACAATTCAAACAAGGTTGTCTTATATTATTGTTACCTTATAGAGTCAAGAATACATCCATTCCAGACACGGAAGACAATTTGAATTTTCACAGTGCCAACTGATGCAGCCCCTGAAGTCAGACATTGGAAACAGAAATACTGCAAAATAATAATAACAACGCAATTAAACGAGACGAAATAAAGTTAGAACATTTCGTCTTGTGTTGTTTTAGTCAATGAAAATGAAGAAACATTTTAGCAGATTTTTTATTTTGTAAACCACATTTAGTCTCGTTTTTATTTGTCAACGATATTGCATTATATATTTAATTATAGTTATCGTCACATGACCAGCATTTACGTTGCGTCTTGTCTCGTTTTCGTCACGTGATAAAGGTTCGTTGACGACGATATTTGGTCATAATTTTTGTTGACGAAAGCAACACTACTCTAGAGTCTACAGCCATGATGAAGCTCTGTGAAGCTGTCACGTTCAATGTGAAGGAAACCAAGCTGTTAGATAGATAAATCCTACTGACGGGTTGACATATTGACCGCTGACAAGAGAAGGAATCCCCAATGTTCACAATGACCATTAGCATCGAGTAGCAATCCATCCAGCCACTAGCTAAAGATTTCACTTTGACCCACATGTCAACCTCATAATGAGAAAACTTTAGGACATCACCAACGTCTGGAGGGATCATCCTCTGGGGACCACGAACATCTGTAGAATTCATGCAAATTGATTGAATAGTTTTTGTCAGTCTGGACCACAGTGGTGGACCAAACCGACACACAACTGACAGACTGACAGAACGTCCTGTTTATTCCTTAAAGATGAGCACAGTGGACATTCTTCAGCAACACATGAGGACAGCAGGCATTATGAAGACAGAAGCAGGTTTGTCTGGGTACTTTTTGGTGTGTGTCGGTAATGAGTTTCACCTTTGAAGAAGCAGGGACAAACACAACTCTGCATGGGTATGGTATCTAACTCTGTCTCTGTTTGTCCTGCAGAGACTGAGACGTCAGGCCAGTTGGTTTACGATGGTAATGTCAGCTTTATGTCAGCAAATACAGACCAGCCCCAGGAAACAGGATTCTTTTTCACATTTCAATATATCTTCTGTTTATATTTTACAGATATTGAGTGTGTGTGTGTGTGTGTGTGTGTGTGTGTGTGTGTGTGTGTGTGTGTGTGTGTGTGTGTGCGTGCTCGCGCATGTGTGTATTTGGTTGAGGTGACTTGATACCCTTTGGTTTTTTTCCACTTGAAACATGATTCGACATGATTCAACCACTGGTCTGGAAAATAAGGGAGTCAAGAGGTTCATTACGTACACACACGCACGCGCACACACACAAGTTTAATTCAAGCATTGATGTTGAAGAAGGGCACAATCACTTTTTCACCTACACACACACACACACACACACACACACACACACACACACACACACACACACTCAGAATAAGGCTCAAAAGAGCATGGATGTTAACTTTCTTCCCATGTGTCTGGCTTTCCGTCTCTCTCTCTCTCTCTCTCTCTCTCTCACACACACACACACACACACACACACACACACACACACACACACACACACACTGAAAACCCAGTGGTCAAGCTAATTGCATTAGGCTACCTTAAGATGCAGACCCTTCTGTTTCTCACACATCGGTACCTCTGACAGAGCAGCAAGCAAAGAAAAACAACAAAAAGGACAAAACAGGAGGAAGAGGCTGATGAAAAAACACAAAAACAAGGTGAAGAGGGAAAAAAGTGGGACGATTATGCAAATCGATTTACGCCAGTTTAGCCACACTGGGACATTAATAAGAAACTTAGTTTACTCTGGGTAAACTTTGACGGACTTTATTCACGGCATTATTGTCTGCGGCCCGCAGAGAACAGGACATTGTCTAATCTGTGTCCTCCATCTCACAGAGAAAACCAATATGCAAAGAATTAACTGAGTTTACAAGCAGAGAGCTCGCTCATACCATACTTTAAAAAAGTTAGATGAATTATCTAACAGCAAGTTAGAAGAAGTAGTCAAATGGTTTAGATGCATTTTTTAGAGGTATTAATGTTTCATAATGCTGTGACAGGTTTGAGGTTGAATAAAAAGGCCGAAATCTAAAAATAAAGAAAAATGCGCTCTGACGGTATTCCACAGTACTGCAGATGAGGACAGGAGATGTTTTGTAGATACAAGAGTGCAAATCAGATGTTTTCCAACCTTTGATCACAGAGCATCATCCTCCCTTCACTTCATATTAATGAGTGCTAGCAGCACATCAGTTCATTCACAAGCAGAAGAACTCCCTCCAAAGCACACACTCCGTTAAAAACACAGGACATAACTCAAATATTTGCCACAATAATGTAAACTGGCAGCTCAGCGGCCTGCTGTCAGCAGCGTTCTGCCTGCTTGCAGAGAGTGAGATGAGCGGATAGATGCCTCTCATGTCCGTGCGTTACATACAGAGCTGGAGCGAGGACGTGTTTTGTCTCACTCAGCATAAAGATGAAGTGAGAGCCTGCGAACGCATCAGGAGCTTACTTATTAACATGTTTCATTTCTTTTATCAGCACAAACAGAACCTGTTGAGTCTTGAGAGGTTGCTGGCTCTGGTACCATCACAGCATGCCGTACTACCGCTGGAGGATGCGCAGAGGGACAGGGTGGATGGATTAACTATTGTTTAGAAGAAGTAGTCCCAGTTCGTACTGAAGTTCCCCCTAAAACCACAGATTGTCGGTTTAGACACAACACGTTAAAATGCCCTTTTCATGGGGGACATCACAGGAGAAGAAGCACAGGTGGAGATAATAAAATCAACACTGTCACACTGCTGTGGCTTACCAGGACACCTGAATAGAGCACAGTCATTGTCATCTTTAGTAGTCACACCTTTACTTTTCCTGCTGTGACAGGTGGAAATGTCTGCTGTGAAAAGGCTTCTTAATGAGCTTCAGAGCTGTTTGTAGGCGCATTGTTTAACTTTTTACGCAGCCTGCTGTCTTTATTCCTGTGCTTCCAGCCTTTATGCGAAGCTGCCATGTCCACTCAATCAAACAAACAACCACATTTCCCAAAATGTTGAATTATTCTTTTAAAACATGTTCAGACTTTAGGATAATGAGCATCAGCCTTCAAAACCCATCGACTCGTAACCCTCAACATGGACATACTGTGTGTCTGAGTGGGTCGAGTTCAGACGGGTTTGTGTTCCAATTGATGCACGGACAGGAAGTTTAGTTTGTGGAAAGAGCCTCGGAGTGAGTTGATTGGCTCTGACTGGCCCCGGCTGCTGACTGTACATCAGGACTGCACTCTGATGACTGCATCATTTTCTAAAAAGAAGAGTCTGGAAGCAGAAGTGAAAGGCTTTGAGCTCTTTATCCGCCCGCGGTCATCTGAACTGACCTGTCCTCTTCTGCTGCAGATACGTCGACATTTCACAGCAGGACCAGCACAGGCGTAACAGTAACACTCGTGATTGCAGCGTTCCACTCAGGTGTTCCTCTTCCAGGTCTGGATCACGACACTAAATAAAACAGAGCCATGTTAATTCATGTTAGTTCCCCCTGAACTTCTCCTGTTATGAAACATCAAAACCTCTGAAAAAGGCCATCTTCTTCCTCCTCTGAGCTCTGCACTGGGCCCTTAAGTCTAATCATGAACCAAACACCTTGTTATTAAATCCATCAGAGTCTTCCAAACAGTAATTCAAAGTCTTTTTTTCTGAAAGCCATTATCCACGACGCAGAGAGAAGCCTGTATTTCTTGATATTTTCAGTACAGATCTATTACTCCTGAACCAGAGCACGTTGAGGAGCTTCCTGTCATGTAATGTAATGCTCCTCATTGTGATTCAGATGGCCGTCACATCAACTCCACCTCTCTGCTCTTCTGTTGTGTCCACCCCCTTTCCTCTTTTCTCTAGCATCCCTCCTCCACTTGTTCTGTCCTTCCTTTCATATTTTCTCCTCTTCCTCCTTTAGTCTCAAGTCCCTTTTCTCCCATGTCAGACTTCTTTTCCTTTAAGATGTTACCTCTTCATGTTTTACTTCCTCTCCATCCTCAGAACAGCTTCTCTCTTCTCTGTCCTGTTCCCTTCAACTCCTTGGGTCTCCTCGCAGCCATAACAAGCTGTTTGTCTCCCTTTGGGGGGGTTAAAAGCAATATGTCGTCTCTCTTTATGTGTATTTGAGTCTTCAGAAAATATCTGTCTCACTGTCTCACCCCTGAGCGCCTAAAGATTTTGGGTGGTGTTGGTGATAGCAGGAGAACTTGCTTTTATTAGTAAGTAGTTTTCATTCATTCGTTCATGCCGCCATGTTCATAGTTCATGTTTGACTTGTTTTTATGTACATGTTCAATTAGCCCATGAAAGAAGACCTGTGTGGAAATGCTGAACATTCAAAGAAAAGTTGAAATGTTACAAAAAAAAAAAAAAAAAACTTGCCACGCCTGGCTGCGGTGGAAAGCTCGTGTTGATGCGAGCAAAATGCAACAACGTGCAATGCAAACATGCTTAGCAGATGAATCATGACGTGCATGGAGCATGTGACTTCCAGGTCCACAGAGGCTTCTGCTCCTTCCTCAGATTCACACATGACACAAACAGAAATATCATCGTTCCGTCATGGTTTTTTTTGGATTGTTTGAGCTTTGACTGGCACTGTTTTAATCACACCATCTTGTTGCTCCTTCTTCTTCTGGTATGGTTGGATGGCAGTGACTGGGGAACTAACACCACCAACTGTTTACCTCAGTGCACTCAGCTCACATTATGGAAACACACATTAATACTGTGAAATCTTCTTCTACTTTTCTGGAAAATTCAGGGAAAATTTGCAGCAAATTTGTTTGGAAACTTTCTGCCAGTGGCTCAGCTGGGAGCACTCGTGATAATGGTCGCGTGACTGTAGATCTTGTGGTCTTGTGTAAATGCACGCTTGTGTGGATATGTGTGTGTGTGTGTGATACACACTCATGTCCAGAGATGATTTATGGCCCCAAACAAAGGGCAACCTTGACCCCTCTGGTGTATTCTGTGTGGACAGCATGTTGGTGTGTATGTGTATGTGTGTGCGTGCATTTGTAATTGTGTCACGTCTGTTGATGCCGTGCTTTTTCTGCTGCCACACACACACACACACACACACACACACCCAGACGTGTGTGTCGCCCCCCCCCTCCGTCTAATAACATCTACTCATACAAACTCATTTATTTTTATCACAATAATTAGAAGTCAGTGAGCAGATAATAATTCAATTTTCTGATTATTGAAGTGTTTTCTTTCCTTTAATTCCTCCTCAGAAGGTTTGCTGAGTGCACTGGTTCATTTTAAACACCAATTTGCTCCCCCGCAGTTCTCCAGTGTTAGTCAATGAACAGCTACAGTCGAGCAATTAAAGGTTAAGTGCTTTGCTCAAGAGCATAGAAACAGAAGTCGGGGATCAGCGTCTGTGTTTGCACAGAGGTGCAGGAGGAAAAGAACAAGTGTGGTGGGAAAGTTCAGGGGAGACAACAGGAGAGGCGGATGTAGAGAAAATAATGGTGAGCAACAGAGAAGGCAGATAAACAGAGCTGGGGGAGGAAGAGAGGCAATAGAGCAACAAAAGTGAAACAGAATGTATTATAAAGCACGTCAGTGTAACCTTTCAGCGACCTGAATATCTTTGCTGTGGTGCATAATCTGACTGAGAGTAATTTGTATCTTTTTAGCAGGAGAGAGAGGACGGCCCGGTCTTTCTGAGAAGGTTATTTCCACTTTCGCCAGACAAATTCATCA
Source organism: Chaetodon trifascialis (assembly GCF_039877785.1). Taxonomy (NCBI): domain Eukaryota; kingdom Metazoa; phylum Chordata; class Actinopteri; order Chaetodontiformes; family Chaetodontidae; genus Chaetodon; species Chaetodon trifascialis. The sequence goes on from NC_092060.1 coordinate 8,845,092, forward strand.
TGGCTCTCCGCCACTTTCTTGAGCGTGCGTGCATATGTGTGTGTCTGTTTGCATGTCGTCGTGGGTCTAACAGTATGTCATTGTGTGTGTGTGTGTGTGTGTGTGTGTGTGTGTGTGTGTGTGTGTGTGTGTGTGTGTGTGTGTGAGATTGTGTGCATCAGGCCTGATTTGCCCAGACAGTCTGACCTACAGTGACTTGTCTCTTCTCTGCCTTTGCTTTGGATTTTAATGTCATTCCTTTCCCCACCTTTCCACCCGCCTCCTCCTCCCTGTGTGGTCCCTGTGCTTTATTTCAGCTGGCAATGGTTTTGTTTCTGGTGTTTGGAACTGCCAATATCATGTCACTTGTGTCCGCTGCTGCTTCAGGTGGCAGAGAAGAAGACTAATTCACTAGCATCCTACTTGAATTACACACATTCACACTGTAGGGGCAGTAAACGGTTCTGATTGCAGTCACCGCGTGGCCTTTCCTCTGGTGCAAAGCTCAGGACAACAGTTACAGTCCACGCCCCTCGTGCATACTTCCACATGATTGTGGCTCGTTTCAAAGGTTATGTAACCACTGTTAACTTGTTCCTACACTGCAAAAAGTGAAATCTAAGTTAGATGAAATACCTTCAATCAAGGCAGTTTTTGTCTGACAAGATACATCCTCCTGCCAGGCAGTTTTTCTGTCAGAGCATTTCACTTGTTTCAAGACTTTTTGTCTGTCATTATCTTAATGAGATACTGCAACTTGTTGCTGAGGTTTTATTGCTGGTGCTGAGCAACTTAATGCCTGAAACTGGAATTTCCAAAATTATAGAGCTGTTTGACACTGATAAACGCTAAATTTGTTTTTTTATTCATCTGGCTGCACTGCTTTTATGACAACTGTGGGTTTGTTGGGGTAGATATTTTACTTATTTCAAACTTGTGGCAAGTGAAATTTTCCTGTTGCTTATTGCTTAAATTGCTTGCCATTAATTGCTTTTTTCCCTTGTTTTTGCAGTGTATGATGCCAAAGTTAACTATAACAGACCACATGACCAAATGTTAGACTTTCAGATTAGTTTCATCATGTTGGGAATATTACGCGACAGTCAGCCAAACATCTGTCTTAGTAGTATTAGACAATAGCATGGATGTAGCTGGCTGTAATTAGTGTGTCATTAAGCAGTATAGATGAATGAACACAAGTTGTTTGTGTTTTGAATGATTTCCTTTATTCTCTTGTGCCAAGCAAATGAGGCCGTATTGAAAACATCCATTCTGCCTGAAAGCTGCAGTGCAGGCAGAGGTCACGCTCATCTAATAGGCTATGAAAACGTGGCTAAGCCAGCTTTTCATTTCCTGCAGGCATTGTGGATGCAGCACAAGCCGCTCAACTTTAACAGGCTTTGTAATGATTCTGTGCAAATGCATCACATATAAAGAAAGCGTCAGAAGAGCGAACAATGAACGGACGGATGTTTTGCTGCCTTCTCCTCTGGTTACTAGTTAATGTTAGCGAGCTATAGACTGGAGGGAAAACCGTTTCAATCATTGTGCTGCTCACATGCTACCAGCAGCTTTTAAGGTGGAATGTCTTCATGCGTGTTACTCAGTGCACATTTTACATCATGAATCAATCAACATCAGATCCTCAAGCGCTTAAAAAACAAAACATTTTGGAGCCTCAGTGAAAATGTAATTTCAGTATTTCCCTTTAAGTCGTCTGTGATAAGTGAAAGGAAGGGGACGGAGAGACGAGAGACGGAGTGAGGCTGATATGAAATATGACACAGGTCATTACGCTGCGCTTAATGAAACCTGTTTGCCTTGATATCCACCCATTTCATTAACCGCTGCTCCACAAACACCCGGTCTGCTCATGACACACGCGCATACACGGCACACCACCCTCCACCCACCCTTTGCCCACTGTGTGGGACCACAGAGTGAGACATTAGGTTAGATGAGAATGTGATTAATGAGATGCCAATTAATTATAGACAGTTACAAATACCTCTCCTACCTTTGTCTCCTTCTTCTCTCCACCTCTCAAGTCTGTCTACTACAGACTGAGGACAGAACAGAGGGACCATTCATTCACACCTACTGTGTGTGTGTGTGTGTGTGTGTGTGTGTGTGTGTGTGTGTGTGTGTGTGTGTGTGTGTGTGTGTGTGTGGCCACAGTCTCATAGAAAAATAGGCAGACTTGCATTGAAGGCTGATTTTATGAATAGACATTTCTCTACCCAAATCTTTCGATGGATGTAATATTCTGCTGGATCCATTGTTCCAAGATGGTGCCCCATATTTTTTTTTTGCACATAGCTTCAAGTAGTAACAATAGTCATTAGGGGATGTTTGTGATTTCACAGCACTTTCTTTTGTAGCGTTGTGGATGGGGTGTGTAAAAACTGAAAGCTGCAGGCTTGTCTGCACTGGAGGCGTTTCGATTCTGCCAAAACGCGGGTGACCTGCACTCAATTCCGTGCCTGAACGCCTCCTGTGTAGACACAGACGGAGGACTGAAGCTTCTGCTGCTGCTCCGCTAACATGCTGCTTTCACTTCCCAGCCTGTGGAGACATTGTGTTCGGCAGCGTTTTAACTGTCGTCTGTTTGTCCGCTAAACAATGCTTGTCAGGTTACTGTAATTCACGCTGTGTAGCATGTTTGGTTTCATGCTCATAAGAGGCTAAAGCAGGGAGAGCATCCCACAATAAGATCTCCAGTTTGGGAGCATCGTGATGTCCCCTTAAAGCAGCGTTGGACAGAGGGTAAAGGATGAGAGGAAAACTGTTACATCATCGAACAAACAAGGAAACAAGCAGCTGCTGTGCATCAAACACGCCTGTCTGTTATTAGTGGTGGAATAAAAGAGACTGAGGTGAATGGAATTCAATCAGCCTCTGATTTTGTGCAATCACGCTACTTTCATGTCCAGTGTCATTTGGTTGATCCCTGCGTGACTCAGACCATGTTGTTAAAGTAAGCCCGCTCCCTCTCGCGCTCTGTTTCCTATCTACCAGTGGCTGTTAGTTAACAGGTTGTCGCATGACTCAGAGCACATTGTTAAAATGAGGTTGGTGCTATTTTTTACCGGGCTGAGGTTCCTCACCCATATAAATCATTAAACCAGGATAGAGACACATAGACAGCGTCTGCCTCTCTCCTCTCCGTCTCTCCACTCACTGCCTTCATTCATCCTTTGCTCCATTTTCCTCCATCCCTCTATCCCCTACTCTAAACAGAGATAGAGTCAAATGACGGGGAGGCAGACATTCGGGGAGGAAGAACGGCATAGAGCAGAATAGACTTTTCAGTAGAGCCCCTTAAATATTTAATCAACGACTTCACTGTGGATTGTAGGAATTCATTTAAGTGTATTTGCAGCAAGAATGCATCAAAATATATTCAGAAGTCGTTGGTCCTTTAACGCAATAGGATTACCAGCAGATTAATGTTACATTCAACAAATGAACTCTTAGTGAGAATAATCGCAGTCAAAGTTGTGACAGACAGGGCTGAAAAACAGAGAGTGAGTGGCTGGTAACGTCTTCAGGCTTCACACTCTGAGACACTGCACAGGAATTACTGTCTCCAGACTGAATCCAGCTTCACATGTCACTAAGTTTACATGTGCACCGCGACCCAGTTACTGTAAATAAGTAGGTTAAAGCTCCAACACACCCATTGTTTGCCCACACAGGGGCTTTCATTTAATGCCTGATTATGCCTGATTGTGACTCTCTGGGCATGCACAAATAGGCTTTTTTCACACAAGACATTTTCTACATGCAGTGTGAAAAGCGCAGGTGGAAATAATCAAATGAATGATGGCTGGATTCCAGTTACTGTAGCGGCTTCAGCTGCTTCAGTTTCACCATCCTGGCATTGTGGATGCTGGCCCACTGTCATGACTTACTGCAGTATTGTGAGCCATTGTGATGTTAGTGACAGCTGTCACAGATTTCTTTGTTTCTGGAATAATGTTTAAAGTTTCGTTCAGTTAGATTTGACTGTTTTACAAGCAGAAATTACTAACTGGGAACAAAATAGATGCTTGCTTAATCTTCATATTATGAAAGTACGTGATCCACAGATAAATCAGGATTTTTGGAATAAACCTCAGTGTTACATGTAGCATGTGGGTGTGGAGGATTTGGGTTGTTAAAAAGCACCTTTTATTGAGCCTTGGTTGGAAATGATGAAATGGTTAATGTAACGACTTTGTAATTTGTCAAATAGTGTTATAACTATCTCAATTAGTATGCAATGATTGATCGGCCGCCACTCAGTTATGATGTAGAACTGTCACAGTGCATCTGGTCTGTTCCTTGACATTCCTCATGCAAATGTTGATTTGTAATGTGGTGCTGACTGAACCACGTTGAGTTGAATTAGAGGCCAATTTACATCACAGCTGCACTGATTCAAATATCACTTTCAAGTGACTGTTAGCAAAATCAGCATCTGTGCACGCACTGAAACATGCATTGGTTCTGTAAATAAACAGATAAATAAAGTCTTCTCTTGGTGACTATTAGCCTTCCATGACAGTCAATACTACAAATAGCTATTCTGTAATTTACAACTGAAATGATCCAGGGCAGTTAAGACACCATCCACCACAGTGCATCTATTTAGTGCCAAGTCCATTCAGCATAAGCTAATTGTTGGACTGTGGTGCTTTACTGTAACTGTTCATGTCATGTTGCCATAAATCCATCAAAATGACTTTGACAGTCTGTGTGTGAGCGTACGTACCATAAAGGATAACATAGAAACAGCCGGTCATATGCCAAGCAGGATGAGTTGATCCCAGAGACAGAGTAGCTTCTTTTGCTCTGCTGTCTTGGGGACTGTTGAGCTTCCAGCCAGGTATCATATAACATTGAAGAAAGAGGAAAAATCCTCAGTGGTGATATGCTGGTTAATAAAAAGTGTTACTTTTACTACTTTACTATCTGTGTTGTGGTGGTTCAGCCTGTCTCCATTATAATTATATAGCCTTTGATTGAGTGCAGCAACATGTGTGTGTGTAATGGAATGATTTTATTTTTGTGTGTGTCATCAGTGTGTCTTATTTGTCTTTGTCACTTCTCAGCGTGTATCGATCAATTCGCCCCAAACTCAAGAGGCAGAGAAAGAGCAGTAAGAACGAAGGGGAATAAAAGACACAGAGAGAGGTGTCACTAAGTGTATGTGTGTGTCTGTGCGTGTGTGTGTGTGTGGTTGTTCTTCCTCCTGGACTCATCCACATGTTGTTTTCCAACATCATCCCCGACACAGACAGTGAGAAATTCTGACACATATTCAATAAACTGTCAGCACAATCAGCATCAATATGTTCAGACTTTGATGAGCAACACAGCAAACCCAGCAGAGACGAGGTCACGCCCGCTCAGATATTCACTGAGGTCCAGCAGAAGTCAGAGTGCAGCTTTCTGTCACGGTGCGACATTCAGTTGTTTAGTCATTTGGTTTCTTTTTTTTTTTCTTACTCATTAATTTCCATAAGTTCCACCTTGAATTAACGTTCTTGCAGTTTTAGCGTTTGGTCGCTCAGCACAAATGTTAACGCTTGATGAAATGTGAGTAAATCCATGTTTTGCTGATGTGATTGGTCAGAGCAGCTGATGTGAGCTGAAGGCTGGAGCATCTTTGGTCCCGTTGTCTGAAAGGCAGACACAGCTCTGCCAGTCTCGTTAATATCTGCATTCAAATGGACATTTTCTAGAAATACTACAGAACGCAAGTGAAAGGAAGTCAAAATAAATCTGAGCCAACACAGGGCTGAATCCGTCCTCCCAACAGACAATCTGTGTAATCTCATTATTTCAGCTGGGTGAAAATGTTAAGAGTTCATATTTGGAAATTTGTCCCTCTCGGCCTCCAGAAAGGCTCCATCTCAGTAGGACCAGTGAATATTTGAATGTACTTAAAGGGCAACTTGACGTGGTCACCCTCTGACCGCAGACACCCTACAGCTCTGATAGGACATTGCTCCATTGTCCCTATGTTTTATCCCGTGTCCACACCACTTGCATTTCATCCATGTTTGTCAGTCGTCTTCTCAGTTTCTATCATGTCACTGCCAACATCAACATCGGCTCATATGTCACTCAGACATCACTGCTACCTAACTGCTGTCAGTCTGTGTCTGTTACTGTGCTTCTGTGGATTCCACTGACTGACAATCAAGACAAATGTAATGGAAAGGTCTTCATGTCCAACAGCTGATTTCTGTTTTCATATATTTTGATGGGAGGGCACTGAACAGAGTGAACATGGCATTGGGTTGTACTGTGAGTACATGGAGGACAAAGAAACATCACAGATGGTTCACATGTTTGATCAAGAGGACCGAAAACACTAAATGACTTACACTTGTGTTTTTCTTGGGAAAAACAAGAGCATTTCAGCAATGCAAGGGTCCAAAACCACACATGTTGAAGTTTGAGTGACAGAGTGCGATAGTGGAAGTTGTAATTATAACTCCAGCCCATCAGGGACAAAGGAGGACTTGACATGAACAGACAGATGTCTTGACAAACATGAACAAAGAAGACCAGTGTTCATTTCCTGTGTCCAACCTTAACCAGATGTTTATTATTTTTAGCCACGACCACAAAATTCTGCAAGCTTGAACCAAAGAATTGTTCCACCTTACCCTGAAACAAGCTGATTTTGTCCCAAACCTGGGCAAACCTTAACCACAGCCATGTAAGATCAGGAAGCAGTTTTATTTTTGAGACGGCGAGGTCATCATCCCGTTGATAATTAACAACTCTTAAACCCCATAGATGGAAATTCAGAACCATCATCCAATAAAATGGTTTTGTCTTGGGAAACAGTTTGTCTGCACTGGCTGTATTCATATTTCTAATGCAGGCAAAAATGACTTAAAGAGTGTGCAGGGTCATAATTAGCTGATCATTAATTAGATATAATGAACAGCTGGCTGCAAAAATAGCCCATTTTCAGTATTACATGGCTACTTACCAAAGGCATTTATCCAGAGTACAAACCTGAAAACATTCCATTCAAAGCATGAAGAGAAAAATCCTTCATGTGACTTCTGTCAGTGCTCCTCTGCAGCTATATTTCTGAACTCAGGTCAGACCTTTGGTCCTGTTACAGCGTCCTTTTGTGACCAGTTATACGAAACATCTGTCTGTTATTCAGTAATGAAAGTCTGGAATGCGTCCACTGGCCAGAGTATTTTCTCTGCTGCAGTGGATGTGGTAATATAAAATGAATGAAGCTACATATGCACTGTGTTGCCAGTGGAATACTGTAGTAGTATATATAAATCTGACTTTAATGAGCCTCTGCTTCAGTTATTCTGCTTGATGTAGCGCTTCCACACAAACTGATAATAAAATGTAATGCTTCTTATATTTTGAGATATTCGCTTGCAGACAGAACAGAACATATGCCCTCAAACAGACACACATTCATTCAGCATACATCAGTGATACCACGAGTGTGTAGACAGGCAGTGCAGGCTGTTAAATACCAGATGGCCACACATGTAATTGACAAAACAGGGAGATTTATTGCTTAATTATACCCATTGGACACATTTACAAAACAAGCACATTAAAATATTCAATAAAAGACGTGAGAGAATAGTGTTAAATGTGATCAAACACACACTTATGCACACACACATACACACGCGCACACACACACACTATGTCACATCTGACATTTCAGTAGCTGGCCTTTCAGACTATGTATGAATATACAAAGTGTTGTGTGTTTTTAAGAGTGTGCTAAATTCAGAGTAGTAATGTATTGCATTAATAAGTGTCAGTGTAAAGAGCTCGCCGTGCCTCGGGCTTGGTTTTACTATTCATTCTGAAAGAGGAAGTCTTCAAAGGTTGCAGTCAGAGAGGAAGTCATAGTGCTGTTATTAAGCATTTCCCACCAGATTAATTACTCTTTCTGTGAGCGTGAGTGGGCAGTATCTCACCTTCTCATCTTTTTATTTTAATAAAACCATGCTCGTGACTTTTTTGACACACACAGAAACACGCTGAATCCAAGCACTCAAACTAATTCAAACACAAGCTCACACAGCAGTTCTCGTGGCTTTAGAGGAAGAGGCACGAGCAGGTCGTCGGTCCCTCTTCTCGTGCTTTCCTTAGCATGTTTACCTTTGCATGCTCTATATTTGTGTCCCATAAAGGCAAATCAGAAGTGAAGCTTCGCCACTTCACACAGCGTAGGCTTGCCATCATCAGCGGAGGTATAGGCGCTGACCAGCTGCACACAAGCCCTCACATCGGCTGTGTTCCAGAACTGTCTTAACCAGTTACAGCGAGCGTGGACCAAAAGAGCAAGCTTCAGAGGGTAATCGGCTAAACTGAAGTGCGATGAGAAACTAAGACGCAAACAGACACACTAATTAATCCTATAGTCAGGAAATCTCGTCCTCATTTGGAACGCAGCTGTCCTCCCGTCTCAGGCAGTGTACCAACATATAATGCAATCCTTCTGTCCAGACAAGCTGTGCAGAAAGGAGTTTGAATGTGAATAGACCCGCGTCTGCACCACGGACTAAGACGAGACTCCAATTATTTGTGCACATCATAATAGTAGTTTTCATAGCTAAAATGAAAAACTCCAAAAGAATAAGTCTCTTGGAACAAATTCTGGGTAATTTGTCCAGGAATAACAATAAAAAGCTTCCGTCCAAACTAGCAGAGCAGGAAATTCATTATTTGGGTTTTAAATAAGAACTTTATCCAAACTGGCAGCCAGAGGCTGTTTCTTGACCAAACCTCCGCTGCCTTCATTCCTCTGCCTTTCTGTTTTGTCTTCCTCTCTCTGTCTTTGTCCACCTCTCACATCCTCGTCCCTGCACAATCGTACTCCTCTTGTTTTCTTTTCATCTTCATCATCATTTGCCCTCTTTCTTTTTTCTTCATCCCTCTTTTTCTTCCTCCTCACCCTCTCTCTGCCCTCTCACCACTTCCTTGTTTTTTCTCATTCTCATTGCCTTCTGCATTACCCTCCTCTCCCTCTCTCTCTCTCTCTCTCTCTCTCTCTCTCTCTCTCTCTCTCTCTCTCTCCTCTTCCTCCATCTCATCCATCTCTTGCTGAGAGGCTGCGTCAGGGCAGATGAATGTTGGACAGATGTTATGCAGAAGTCTCGCCCTGGGTGGCTTAACTAAATAAGAGTGTGTGTATTTGCCTCTGTGTGTGTCGCCTTGGGTGGCTACAACTAAATAAGAGGAGGGGAAAAAAAAGGCCTGAAGTTGTTTCCAATACATGCCCCCTGCCAGCCACAGCGCTGTGTGTGTCATTTAGAGGCTGTTTTCGACTTAGACGCTGCTCTTTAGCAGTGTGACGCTCGGAGTACAAGAGCACAAACAAACGCAGAGTGCATTGCCATCTGTCTTCAGAGTATGTACATATGATTTCATGATGCTGTGATGACATTATGTATCCCTCTCCTCATTTCATTGTACTGCTTAATTTGTTTGTATCTGCAGCTTCTCCTCCATGACACATGCACACCAGAACCCCAAAAAAGGACAAAAACAGAGACCTTTTTCTGTTTTCCTCCCGGCTCTGTCTGTGCTGCTGTGTATTTTCAGACTTGGTCAGTTATTAGCATTTGGCAGTCTCCCTAACTGTTCTATATTCAGCACATTAGCATGATTAACACTGCTGAGGAGGAAACGTTCATGTAGAATAATGAAAATGGATTCAGTAAGTGGACTGGCTGGCTGACTGAATGTGTCGGTCAGTGACTGACTAGCTGAGAGAATGAGGGTGATTCATGGACTGAATTGTTAAATCACTAATTGACCAGCTGTTTATTGAATTGCTAACTGAGTATTTGATAAACTGATTGAGTTTCTGTCTATATTAAGTACAGAGTGAGCCGTTTACTGACTATGTGAAGGTTAGCTGAGGTCTCTGCAGTTTCTATAGCTTCATACAGAGTTTAACACATAAGTCGGGTATTGTTTCTGTTGTTCTTACAGCCAACAAATCCCATGAAAAGACAAAATAAACAATGCATGCATCCTACTAACAAGCATTCTCTGTGTACCCAAAGCCTGATATATCTTCCTCGGAGCCATGGAGCTCAATTGTTGTCCAAAAGCTATTAAAAATACATCAGTGAGCCACGCTGCCGCACTGGGTGGCATGTTCTGTCATTGTGATTGAGGCAATCCCTCACATAGCATCACACTGCTGGAAATACTGACTGGAACTCCAAATGTGTATTAATCCACGCCAGAAAATAGTCCCCATTAAATGCACTCTTGTTATGTTTAGTCATTTAGTGCCTTATGAAAATGGCACTAAATATCTACGACTTCATTTAAACAAGCTTGTTAAGTATTGAATGACACATTGTTATTTCTGGTCTTTGTATTTAAGGTTTGTTGACGTCAATTTTTGTGACCAAAGTGTGACCAAATATCCAGCCAGCAAGTTAAAAGGTCACCTAATCCGCCTCTTCTGTCTGCTCAAGCAATGTCATGTTTGTCAGCCAGCACCACAAAACCAATGAGCAAAATGAGATCCCAATGTTGGAACAATGCGGGTAATAAGACCCATAATTAGCCTGAAAAAATCAGTTAGAGGGATATTCAATAAGTACCTTTTAATACCTCATCATCTGACATCATCAACATGTCAGAAATCAGCATGGGAGAGTTAGTAGAAGTTAAAACTTGCTAGACTTCTGTCTTCTCTCGTACTTTTCTGCTCAGTGCGGATTGGTTTTAATGCCAGGTAGTGGCTTATTTTCTTGTGAAATATCAATCAAGTATATCAATACCTCTTTGAAATTCATCCCAGGGCTATATCTTCATATAGCCTTCAAACAGCCTTGAAATTCAGCCAGTAATGCAAAACAGCACTGTTTGATTGATGAACTCTGGACAGTGTGTGTGTGTGTGTGTGTGTGTGTGTGTGTGTGTGTGTGTGTGTGTGTGTGTGTGTTTGCGTGCACATGTGCGCGCGTGTGTGCATGTGCGTGCGTGCATGTGTGTGTGTGTGCGTGTATGTGTGTTAGCCTGCCTCTTTTTACTTTCTCCACGTCTGCCATCGCTGCAGCGCACAGAAAAATAAGCTGTTGTGTTTGGGAAAGTGACTGACAGCAGGCAGCAAACAGCCAGACGGCAGCTGAGATCTGATTCAGTGAGATCAACAAACTCTGCCTCTGCTGCTGTAATGTGCTCTGTTCCACACTGTCAGAGAGTGACAGCTTTACCCACTGACTGGCAGAGGGACTGGCTGACGGAGAGCTGAATGAATGACCATTTAACTTTCTTTTCTCATCTTTCTTGATCTTTTTTGCTTTCTCGTTTTCTTTCTGTCTTTCTTCGAGCTGCATTTAGCCTTATTGCCCCATGTATAGCACTATCAGGCTGTCTATTCTGCCAGCAGTGTTAAGTAATAATGGAAAAGGCCTTTAGGGCAATCACACTTAATTTTGTAACTCTAATTTCCCAATGCACCCAGACCAATAAAAAAAAAAAAAAATCTATTAATTTATCCACACACACCAGAAAGGACACACTCACAGACACACACACACTCACACACACACACACACACACACACACACGTATACCAAATCACAGGGGTACACCCACACAAACAGGAGTGGCATTTACCTGCACGTGTATATTACACAGACATGCTCTATGTACACTTTGTATACTATATACATGTGCACACACACACACACACACACACACACACTCAAACGTACGTCATGTTAATTGGCAGTGTGGTCGGGGCTATTATGAGTTAATTACTTTCTTTAACCTGATTCAGTCTCTTGTAAATGCAGAATTAACCACAGAGCACTGTGTGTGTGTGCGTGCGTGTATGTATGCGTGCGTGCGTGTGTGTGAGCCTGCAAGTTATTGGATCTAAGAGCAGAGACTGAGCGTTTTGCACATCTATGTGTCTATGTGTGTATTTTCCCTCGACACAGTAGCATTGACCCCTATTAAAGTGTATTAATAGGCAAGCTAAATGTTCAGCATGAAAATCTAAGAGCTCATAGCGCATAGATAATACACTATTAAGAGTGCAAGAGTATATGGTTGTGTGTGTGTGTGTGTGTGTGTGTGTGTGTGCACTCGCATTTATTACTTCGTGGGGCCATACCACCTGTAGCCCACCAACGGTATGGGGCCATGAATTCTTGTGGGGCCATTTTGCTGGGCCCCAGACCGTTTAGTGCTTTAGAATGGCTCAGGAGCCTTCCCTGATGCTCCTCATGCTTTTATCTTTTTTGGCCCACAAGGTGACAAAAACTGGAAATGTGTGTGTGAAGTGTGTGTGCTCACTGGCGCCATGGAGGTTATTTGATGCCAGTGCAGCCTCACACACACTTCCTGAAGTGTGTGTGATATTAGCCAATGAGACGCCTTGAACAGTATGTGTCATAGTCTCGCGGGATTTTACAGGATTTGTTTGAGAGCTAATGCTGCAATGACAACACAGAGCGATGCTGTAACTGTTAAGGTAAGTTTATTTTCAGTTTTATTTTATTTTATTTTTAATTAACATGTTTTGACTATAAAGAGTTTTGTGGAACTAAAAGAAACAAGCTATTACAACATTACTATTAATACAAACTGTACCACTTGATATAGAAGCTTATTTTAGCTGCTAGTACAAAATATAAATATACCGTTTCTGTAATCTTAGGCTAGTTAGCTGCTAACCATTAGCTTTGGAGACGCTAGCGAGACGCTTTGAGCGGAACGTATCATCCGGCCGATGACGCACATCCGGTCGAACACACGGCTAATTAAACTGGCTGACATTCATGAGACGGCCGAGCTGGGAGACGGTGGAAGAGTTAAAATTAAATACAAGAAGTGAGGAGTTTCAACGTGCTGTTTTACGTGAGCAGATGTCTGATAAGGTATTTGATAAATGTGTTGTTGCCGCTTTCAACGGAAGTGCTCGTTTCGTACTTATTTTATGGAAGCTAATGTACGGTAGAAACTGTTTTGCTAACGGAGCGAACGTCCAGGTGACTTACAACTAAGTGCTAACAGTGTTCAACGCAGGCTTTAAGGGGGTATACGATCACACGTAACGGCATGTTACAGTAGTCAAAAATGTCACATACAGCCAGAGAAGTAACAACGTAACAAACGTTATTGTTCGGCATACGTTATATGCCTCGCGGCAGGCACGGGCCCGGTCAGTTAAGCTACCTGCGCCCGAGGCTCGACCTGGTCAGGTAAGCAAACTGTGCTCCGAGGCTCAGGCCTGGTCAGGGAAAGTGTTGCGGTAAGCATGGCTAGGTCAGGTAAGCTTTCTGGGGTCCGGGCCACCCCTCAAATGTAACTCGTGTTGAGAAATAGTTAAACTAACCAATGTTATTAGTCAGAGATTAATGATCTGTGTGAGTCACAATAATTAGGCTATGTAAATAGTAGCATAAACCCTGTTTATGGTATTCTTTAAATTACAGAATTAGTTAATGAGCAATCTGTTTTCCTCATGCTGCACAGCTGTTCAATGCTTTAAAAATATTTTCACAGAGCAATGACGTCCAAAAGGAAGGCCCGGATAAAGCCTGTTGAAGATGCAATCTCATATATTCTGTCAGCTGGAGACAAGCCATGGTTTGCAGAGAGATTTATCAATAATATCAAAGGTATGACCGCAAGTCCTTTTGGTAGCTGCAAATTACAGCAGCACATTTTTAGATACTATTCATCATTACCATTCTTCATTCAGAATGAAGAAAGATTTAGGTTACTTTTCAGAAGATGTCTTATAGAAATAACTGGCTTCAGTCATCTGTCTTGTTTAAATCCAATTTGTTTAGGTGTAGGTGTGTATAAATGAGCCTGATTTCCATAAGAGAAGTTTCAGGTACACACTGGTATCATTAAATATACAAATGGAAAGTTATTTATATTATTTCTGCTGTATGTAAAGTGTCCAGCTCATTCAAGTACTAATAAAGTAAGTGCTGAACCAATAGAAGACTGTAATGAAAATGTGAAAGGTCTGAATACTGTGAAACTGTTTTGCATATTCAGAAGTAACATTTTAAATTAATGCTTAGAACACAAACGGAGAACCAGAATACAGGCTTGTAGGTCATGTGGTTATCACATGATGGTCTTTGTTAAACAGAAAACCTTCATATTTAAAAAGTCATGTCACATTTTAGACAATTTTAGAAAGACAACTACACAAAGAACAAAAGTACACAATTAGACCTATGACAATCATGCATTCAGTCTGGCCTATAACTAGATAAAGTCATCTCTTTGTTTGAGATAGTTTGTCTCAGAGCATTTAGGAAATTAAATCCAGCTCACAGGTCTTCCCAATTCAATTCAATATTCCTTTATTAGTCCCACGAGGGGAAATTCCAATATACAGCAGCAACAATAAAGTGTATAAAGTATTAGAACAAGTGCAATGCATGAGTGGGATAAAAGAATTACGTCCTCCTAAGAAATTGTAGATAGTATTTACAGATTGTTATGCACTGATTATTGCACATTATTGCATTATTGCGCAGGTTGTTGCACAGAGTGTAAACATATTATTGTACTGATTACTTGGAGCAGTTTCTGTTGTGCAGTCTGATGGCTGCAGGAAGGAATGACCTGCAATACCTCTCCTTCACACACTTTGGATGTAGCATCCTGTCACTGATGGAGCTCCTCAGTGCAGTGAGTGTGTGTTGGAGGGGGTGGGAGTCATTGTCTGTCATGGAGGACAGCTTGGCTGTCATTCTCCTCTCCCCCACCTCCTTCCCATAGGAGGGAGATGACATATTGATCTGGGGTCAGCGCATGGGAGCTAAAGAGTACAGACTTTTTTTAATGCCGTATGAGAAACGTTAAGGCAACTTGGTGTGACTTTTATTTAAGATTATTTAATTGTGTCATTATAGGAAGAGGAGTGTTTGAGCAAACTTTTGTGACCTATAAGTATTTCCAGAATCATGATTCCTGTCAGAGCTCACTGTCTTCTTGTTTTATGTCTAAACACCAGGTGCCCTCCAAGCAGGCTCCAGCAGCAGAAGAGATGGCTGTGCCTCCTTTTAATCTGTCCTCCAAGGTTTTTGATGATGCTGCTGCTGAAGATGATGGACCAAAGGTAATGGAAAGAATGAATGTGGTTGAGTTCTTCACAGAGTGCACTAATAACTTGACAGACTAGTTTCACACACACAAGGTTCAGATCATGTCTTAATGGGGCCCTGTCAGGTACTCTTCATACAAAAGGGTTTTCCAACTTTTCTCTTCCACACACACCAAGTTTCAGGTCATGTCCTTATGGGGCCCTCCGTATGGACCCCTCTATAAGTGATTGTTAACATATAGGACAACACTTCTCAGCATCCAAACTAAAGTATTTACAATAACCATAATGCACTTTCTGAGCTGCTGCATGATGAAGAAAATATTTTGAAGTGAGATCCCCTTTTAGGCCTCTTTTTAGATGTTAAGATAGGGAGACTTCCAAGACTGACACCTCATGGGGCCCTAGATTTTAATATCTTTGTGACCTATGAGTATATCCAGAATCATGATTCCTGTCAGAGCTCACTGTCTTCTTGTTTTATGTCTAAACACCAGGTGACCTCCAAGCAGGCTCGAGCAGCAGAAGAGATGGCTGTGCCTCCTGTTGATCTGTCCTCCAAGGTTTTTTATGATGATGATGCTGAAGATGATGTACCAAAGGTAATGGAAAGAATGAATGTGGTTGAGTTCTTCACAGAGTGCACTAATAACTTGACAGACTAGATTCTATTTGATGTCCATTTAGCTAACTGGTTTCACACACGCAAGGTTCAGATCATGTCTTAATGGGGCCCTGTTAGGTACTCTTCATACAAAAGGGTTTTCCAACTTTTCTCTTCCACACACACCAAGTTTCAGGTCATGTCCTTATGGGGCCCTCCGTATGGACCCCTCTATAAGTGATTGTTAACATACAGGACAACACTTCTCAGCATCCAAACTAAAGTATTTACAATAACCATAATGCACTTTCTGAGCTGCTGCATGATGAAGAAAATATTTTGAAGTGAGATCCCTTTTTAGGCCTCTTTTTAGATGTTAAGATAGGGAGACTTCCAAGACTGACACCTCATGGGGCCCTAGATTCTAATATCTTTGTGACCTATAAGTATTTCCAGAATCATGATTCCTGTCAGAGCTCACTGTCTTCTTGTTTTATGTCTAAACACCAGGTGACCTCCAAGCAGGCTCCAGCAGCAGAAGAGATGGCTGTGCCTCCTGTTGATCTGTCCTCCAAGGTTTTTGATGATGATGCTGCTGCTGAAGATGATGTACCAAAGGTAATGGAAAGAATGAATGTGGTTGAGTTCTTCACAGAGTGCACTAATAATTTGACAGACTAGATTCTATTTGATGTCCATTTAGCTAACTGGTTTCACACACGCAAGGTTCAGATCATGTCTTAATGGGGCCCTGTTAGGTACTCTTCATACAAAAGGGTTTTCCAACTTTTCTCTTCCACACACACCAAGTTTCAGTTCATGTCCTTATGGGGCCCTCCGTATGGACCCCTCTATAAGTGATTGTTAACATACAGGACAACAGTTCTCAGCATCCAAACTAAAGTATTTACAATAACCATAATGCACTTTCTGAGCTGCTGCATGATGAAGAAAATATTTCGAAGTGAGATCCCTTTTTAGGCCTCTTTTTAGATGTTAAGATAGGGAGACCTCCAAGACTGACACCTCATGGGGCCCTAGATTCTAATATCTTTGTGACCTATAAGTATATCCAGAATCATGATTCCTGTCAGAGCTCACTGTCTTCTTGTTTTATGTCTAAACACCAGGTGACCTCCAAGCAGGCTCCAGCAGCAGTAGAGATGGCTGTGCCTCCTGTTGATCTGTCCTCCAAGGTTTTTGATGATGCTGCTGCTGAAGATGATGGACCAAAGGTAATGGAAAGAATGAATGTGGTTGTGTTCTTCACAGAGTGCACTAATAACTTGACAGACTAGTTTCACACACGCAAGGTTCAGATCATGTCTTAATGGGGCCCTGTCAGGTACTCTTCATACAAAAGGGTTTTCCAACTTTTCTCTTCCACACACACCAAGTTTCAGGTCATGTCCTTATGGGGCCCTCCGTATGGACCCCTCTATAAGTGATTGTTAACATACAGGACAACAGTTCTCAGCATCCAAACTAAAGTATTTACAATAACCATAATGCACTTTCTGAGCTGCTGCATGATGAAGAAAATATTTTGAAGTGAGATCCCCTTTTAGGCCAAGTCAACCAAGTCAGTACTTGTACCAATGGAATCAATCTGATTTTTTCCAGTTGTAGTTACAAGTTAAAGTTCTTACAACTCTGTAACTTGTCCTTTTTATGCCCATTCAGGTAAGTCCACGGAAGAAGGACTGTCAGCACTGCATCACTGTAGAACCTCAAGTTCTGAAGAGTCGAGACTGGATGGCAGTGAAGTACTTTGCTATTATGTTATTATGTTGTGTTTTTATCAACACAAGTAGCTGTTGGACTGCTTTCCTGTTGTCAAAGCTCACTAATAATCAGCATTTGAGTCATGTTCAGCAGGTGATTGCTTTTTGGTTATCACTGCCCTCCCTAATTTGAGGAGAGGAGATGCAGGATGTAAACCTGTGATGCAGCCTTGCATGTTTTTGTTAATAAAAAATTACAGAAACAACTGATATTGTCGTGGAATGTGAAGGCCGAATGCACTCAAATTCAGCTGTCCAATTGTTTCAGGAAAAATCTGCAGGAGTCAGAAGTCTGAGGAGCAAAATACTTTGTTGTTGACAGTGAAGGGGAACACGCTCAGAAACACACACAGTGCAATCCTGATGAACTCCAACTTACAATGGTCTGCACTCTGTCTTTCATACTGTTCACCACACGAAGAAGAAGCGGCTGCCAAGGCACCTGCAAGGTCTCTGCTGATAAGGATTCCTTATGAGATTAGTTGATTTCATGATTTCTCCACTTCTGCTACAGTGTCATGCTCGGCACATCAGCTGTTATTACGATATCACTCTCAGCAAGTCAGCTGCTATCACAAGATCACATCATAACAACATCATACTCAACAAATCAACTACTTTCAACTACCATTGGTTACAATATTTTCTCCAGTTATCACATATCATCACATATCTGTTAGAAAAAATTATACTACATCTAGATGGAGAGTATGCATAGAGGTCTGGTGAAGGGTGGTGATTTAGACTGTTGTACATCCAGCATCTTAATGACGCCCACTTTATTTTATTAGTTGAATGTGTTCATCCTCCTCGTGGATGATTGCTGCCACTTGTCACTTGAAGGTGGCTTTGAGTTCATCTTTTCATCGCAGAATGGTATTTTTCCTCAAGGAGGAGGCGTTTTTCTTCCTCCACCCATTGAAATTTCTCCACAGCAAGTTGTTGGGTACGAAAGCACATTCTTTTTGCCTCTTCACGTGAGAAGTATTTTCGACATTGATCGGTAAGGAAAGCAGCCTGTTCAGGCGTTTTGTCAAACAGGTGGAGCCTGAACTCAGCCAAAGGTAGGGAGAGCAAAGAATCTGGTACAGGGATGTCATGATTGGAGGCTCCAGCTTAACTGGTCACAGCCTCTCCTTCATCAGTGTTGGTGTTACTACTCTTGTGGCTGTAATAGCAATGACATCAACCTTGGTGACTGGGTTTGAAGCATGGTTGATGTACTAGCATAGGAGTGCACAGTAATGTTATTGGTGAAGGCGTTGTCTGGTCTCCTTCCTCCAGTCTTCTGGGTAGTCACTGGCATCGGGCTGTCCATTGGTCTTGATGGGGGTTGAGGATACCTCGGGTGGCTCATCCACTTCCCTCGGAGCCTCGAAGTGGAACTTCAGTTGTCATCTGCGTTTGCCAGTGGGATGGATAAGGTGGAGGAGGGCGTATGGAACCACTTGGCGTCTGCAGGTCATACTGCCAGTCAACTCTTGGACAGTCAGACATGTCTGTCTTTCGCAGAGTGATATGGAGAGACTAGTGGACACACAAGCCCTACCTTATGACAAAAGACCCATGTATTTTTTTACTTTGCGTTAAGAAGTACAGCCACTTCCCTACTAGAGACATGCTTGTGTCAGTACACACATATGCACACTGACCTTTCCTAAAGCTTTCATCTTCTGCATATATGTACTTCTGGCTATAGTCTTTTGATGTCTCTTCCACTCCACTCCACTCCACAACATATGTGTGCTAAATAGCATAAGTGACCTTTAACACAGTGAAACTTCATGTTGTGTGATTTTACTGCTAAGCGGTAGTTGGTCAGGAGTTTCAGGAGTTACTAAATCATAATTATATTCTAAAGTACGTCAAATACATACTGCTTTGATGCCTTGAGAAAGATTACAGCTTTTCTCTGTCCATGCTGTTGCTTCTATAGATTCAATCTGAATCTCCAAGGGTAATGGTGGTAATGGAAAATCTTTAGAATGAACAGAAATGTTTAAATATTGTACATGTGTTCATGATCGTGTTGCCAGTATTGGCCCAAATGCTAACACATCTAATAGTCTTTGCAAATCCTTATGATATTCCTGTGATTTGTGTTTACCTCTTCATTTTCTACATGATTTCTTCCCCATTTTTAATTTAGGTATGTGTTGTAATCAGAGTTTGCCATGCTTTCATATGTGTGTGCCATGCCATCTGGTCCTAATATCAGTGTTTGATTGTAGTGAGCTGATCTGACATATGTGAGTGTAATTGTTTTATTCAGTGGTATCCTCCCGAAGATGGCTACCATTGAGCCTACAGCCAAAGTGCGTTCTGTGGTCTGCTTTTGTTCTGTTTTACTTCTCATAGGTTGATCTTTTATGGGTGAATCTTTTATAATAGAGATTGATCGGCTTACGCCTAAAGTTAGCATAACCAAAGCTCTCCATTTAGTCATCTGTAGACTTGACCCATTCTCCTGTTTGCCAATCAAAAACTAAGTGAGTCACATTCTGGTGGGAATGCTTGTGCTGATATTCCTTCTCCTGCACCGAGTGTAGATCTGCTTTCATCACCTCCTCCTATACAGTCTTCAGGAGACTGTCTAATTTTCAGATGGGAGGCGTCGCCGTCCCTTTCTGCTCGGTTTGGATCTCTGGCTCTGCAGCAGAGATCTAGATGAAACCAAATTCTCTTGCCCTCTACTTTCAGAGTAGTTGGGGTAGATAGGATAACCTTAAAGGGTCCCTCTCCTCTGGTGGATGTAGCGACACGTTTTGCAGCTTGATCTGCTAAGTTGTTACCCTTAGCGATCAAAGTGTTTGTAGTCTGGTGAGCTGCACATTTAATTATGGCTAGCGCTTTGGATAGTGTAGTGCTTCTAAGAGAGCTGAGATGGCTTGGCCATAAGTTACTGGTGTGCCATCTGCTCTTAGGAACCTTCTTAGCTTCCAAATGATGCCATGAATGTGACAAACTGCATATGCATATTGTGGGTCTGTATTATAAACATTCAAAGTTTTTCCTGCCGCCAGGCAACAAGCTGCAGTGATTTCTGCAAGCTGTGCAGAACAAGGTTGAGCACATTTCATGATTTGCACCTCAGTAAAGGTGTCATTCAGATGCAGTTGTATTACAGCATAACCAGCATGGTTTCATGCAGCATCCCAACAGGAACCATCCACAAAATAGGTAAGTTGTGCTGGTATAGGCTGATTATATAAATCTTGTAGTGGCTGTTTTTTTTGTTTGTTTGTTTGTTTAGTTTAGTTTTTTTTTTTCAACGCCCATCCGTGTGGCAGGATTAATTGTGGTGCATTGCTGAACAGTGAGCTCTGGGGCTGGGAGGATAGCCTGTTCTTCAAGCTTGTATCAATACAAATCAGGGGCTTGTGATCAATGCATGTAGCTGATGTGACATATACAAAATGGTTGAATGCCCCATTGTAATGGCTGGTGCTTTTTGGAAGGCAAATGTAGCCCAGGCTCTAAATGACATCCCTTTAATATTGTAATTGTCCCTTTTGAAATTATTCATTTTAATTGGGAGATAAGCTATTCATTGAATAATCATTAAAATACCTTAAACCCATTAAAGTGTTAAAATATGACAAAACGTTTGCACACAAGCAATTTTGCACTTTCCAAGTGGCTGTAAAGGCTCCATTAGACAAGCTCCCAAACTAGCCAATCAGTGGCACCCGTGAGCCCAGGTGATCAGCCTTTTCGTTCTGCTGTGTGACCCTACTTCCGGTTTACGGACGCGTGTCGCGTTAGCTGCCTCGTGCGCTGTCCCATAGATAAAGAGATAATGTCATCCGCTGAAGCAGCGTGAAAGACTAAATGATAGTTGCTGATCTGGCGAGGTGAAATGCTGTAAGCTCATTCTTAGATTCATACTCAGCGGTGAGTGAAAACGCTATTTAACCTGTTTGATTGTAAAGCAGCTGATATTCATGTTAATTGGTGCAGATAGCAGTGAAAAGGTGCTAATGGTGCTAGCTACCTGAGACTGTGTTTTGTGATGCTAATGGGATATTAGCTCAGGCTTAGCCACTCAGCTGGCATGTGTTAACTAATGAGATACTGATTATTTTGATTGTTGTTTACAAAGGGAGATGTTATTTTCCTAAACTGTGTTTGCGACAGATGTTGTAAAAAAAAAAAAATATATATATATATATTGATGAGACTATTTGATTGTTTATTTCCTGTTTCTGGTAATTAAAGAAGTTAATATTTAGTGCAGTCTCACTGTTACCGGTGCAAGGAGAGACAGCACGTTGCACGTTGAGCCTTAATGCCTCTAAGTTATTGTGAATATTTACTGCATTGAATGCAAAATTTGACCGAAGTAAAAGGGAACTTCGTATTATTTTTGTTTTACTTCTGAAATATGATCTTTTGTTAGTTACTAATGTAACCACAGTGCATTTAATTCTTCAATCTGATTATAAAAAGCATTTTGAATGTATTTATAGTTTTACAATTGAACACTTGAGCTAAAGATATAATTTTGTTGTAAACAAAACTAAACTATGTTGAGAACATGATTTGAACTAATTAATGCTAAGGAGTGAACAGTGACCATGATTTATGTAGACAGTGTATGAATGTAACAAGCCATTTGGATCTCATCTGACCTGCCTATAGGTCAGGTTTTTTGGTGACACATTAAAAAGAGGTCGCAGTCAGCCACGTCTCACCGTCCCGCTGGGCTTGTGCGAGGTTTCTCCAGATCCAGATGCTATTCCTGGATCCCAAGACCCATAGATTCCCAGTGTGAACTGGGTGGCGAGCTGAGTCGAACCACTGGTATTGAACCTCGAGGGATTTCCTGATACCCCCCTCTCTCACGGACTGTGTGGTAGGACACTGATACACTGATCAGAAAGGGCCCCAACACAAAAAATAAATTTGGGAGCAGAGGTTTTTTTTTTCTTCTGCAGGCTTTATTATTTTAGTTTGTCATGTTCCATACGTTGTTGTTCCAGTTAAATGCTGTATGTTCAACTGTCTGACAAATTTGCAATAATAAGTGGCCACAGAAAATTCACACCGTTGTCGCTTGTATGTCATTTTGCACATTCAAAAATAAGGGCTCTTATGAACTTAAAGTCTTCTGTTACTAGTCCAGGTATTATTATTGACTATCACCTACCTGTGCTCTGTTATCATATTGCGTATATTGTAACAAGGGTTACACAAAGGCAGCTGCCGCCACCCCCTGATAACAAGGAGGAAGGCCTGTTTCAATGTAGCTTAGCTTAATACTATAATTTGCTAGAGGCTGCTTACCAGTGGGAGCTTCTTCCATCAGTACCACACATGCATATCCTGCTATTTCTGCAACATACAAGTGAAAAACATTAGCATAGTTAGGGTCACCAAGTGCTGGAGCCATTTGTTGTATGGCCTGTTTCAGGGATTCAAAGCCTCCTACAGCCTCTGGAGTCCATTGCAATTCAGCTGAACCGTTTGTCTGACCTGCAGCATGGATTAGGCCGCGTAGTGGGGTTGTTTTGATGATCACAGATCACAGATCCAAGGTCAACTGAAACCAGCCATCCGCAAGAATGGTAGCATGTGCCCCATCGTTTGCAGTTTTGGAGCTTTTTGTCACTGCCTCAATTTGTGAGGGTGCAATAGTTTGTTTGTTAACACAAAGCTGTCTGTCCAAGCATTCAACTTGTGACTGACAAATTGCAATGTGTCTTACTTTATGCCCCCCTTTTTCCAACACCACCAGAACCGAGACTG
This sequence comes from Chaetodon trifascialis, assembly GCF_039877785.1. Classification (NCBI taxonomy): domain Eukaryota; kingdom Metazoa; phylum Chordata; class Actinopteri; order Chaetodontiformes; family Chaetodontidae; genus Chaetodon; species Chaetodon trifascialis. The sequence goes on from NC_092060.1 coordinate 8,868,310, forward strand.
AGTTGTGTGTACACTGCGCTTTGGGGGTGCTACAAACTAGTAGATCATCCATATAATGTAATACAGTGCTCATGAGTTCTAAGTGTTGTAGATCATAATACTCTATTGAATATTGACAGACTTTGAACATAGCCTTATGTGAGACACGTGAAAGTATACTGCTGTCCCTGATATGTGAAAGTAAACTGATACTGTAAGTCTGGATGTAGTGGCACACTAAAAAATGACTGTGCTGACCTTACTAACCCTGCATCTGTTTAACTTTGTGACCATAATCTATCTGGTATTTGACTTAGTGGCACGCTGTGTTCTTTTGAGAGTGGCAGTAGAGTTGGGGGATCTCTGACGTAACAGTATGTTTGCAGAGAAATGTTCAGATATTGTCCATCAGAGGAGGATTGTACTTGTAGACGCAGGACAACTGCTGCTGCTGCTCCTTGTGGACCAACATACAGGTCTTGACACACTGCAGAGAATATTTTGCTGGTAATCAGTTCTGTCCAACATTCTTTGTAGTCAGTATGTTGCAGCTTCTTATCTAACATCAGAGCACAATGCAATGGCAGCTGTAGTTCTTGTGCAGAGGGCTGCTCTTTCTGTATCCAGGCCTTCGTGCAGCCTGTGTCAGAGTCACATTAGATGAGCATGGAGGAAGCAGTGCTGTCTCTGTTGGAGTGGAGGACTCAACTTTCTGCTCTGCCGTCTCCTTTTCTCTTCTGATAAAGCAGGCGTCTGCTTCATATACAGCAGGTGTTGTTAGGCTGCTTCTCTGAACCAGCTGAGCACTTTTCTCTCTCTGGCACTTTTCCCCTCTGCTGTTGATTGTGTCTTTTGCCTTGTAGTGTTTGATGTTAACTTTCCATTTCTCTCCATCTAGTTTTTGGTCCCTGCTAAGGTAGAAAGACTTGACATATCTGTGTGTGTGTGGAAGTGGATCCCCCCAAGTAACAAATGCTAGAAACGTGTCCCATAAGTGACCAAAAAAACTAGCGTAGAAAAAATATTTTAGAATATGGCTAATCTAAAGTGACTGAAAATTTTGTTATTTTTTTTTAAGCTTGCCTGATTTTTTACAGAGGTCTGGGACCACTGGAAAGGGTGGGCCCCACAATTGGGTAAAAAACGTGGGGCCCCAAAAAGGGACAAATACGAGTATGTGTGTGTGTGTGTGTGTGTGTGTGTATGTACACAGTTGCACTGGCAGGGTTATCTGGGCTAGCTTGAGGCTGAAAAGGATATTTCCTTGTCTAGAATTTGCTCATCCTTTTCGCTATAGTGCTGTTATACAGATGGACTTGTTCTCTATATTACCTCCAAGGGGGCATCCTGGCTTCACTGTATCCTGTCAATCAGCATGTGTTACACCCTAATGTGCATCATTGACTCATGTGGCATTGAATTAGTCCAACAGACAGTGAGCTAACACCTGTGATGGGTTCTCCATTTTAGCTTTACATGAAACAAGACAAAAACCTGTGAATCTTTGCCTGACCTTGTCAGATCTATCATCTTACAGGACATGTCCAACATCTCTTATATCTGACACACTTGACAGATTCATTATGTTACTCAAGGCTTACAAATTACAAATCTGTCCAAAGCAGGATCAAAACAGCGCACAGTCCTGTTCAGCATGTTGATGAAACTTGCAGACACACTGTGTGTTCATCTTATGGAACTTAAAGAGGTTTATGATAATAGTGAGAGTTACTCACTATGATAAAGCAGGTCTGCCATTGGGTCAGCCAGTTGGTCCACTGCTTTGGTCTGGGCTGAAATCTCTCTATAACTGTTGCATGTATTGTATGACATTCATGGTTCTCAGATGATAAACGCTGTGTACTTTGATGATCCCCTGACGTTTCCTCAAGCGACCTCATCAGGTCAAAGTTTTAGTTTGTTCAGAACTTGGTGCATGTCCAAATACCTGCAGAGCTAATAAAATCCCATCAGCCTCAGCTCTACACAGTGAAATGGTTAACATGGTAAACATAATAATTGCTATACATCAGCATGTTAGCATTGTCTTTGTGACCATGTTGCCATGCCTGCAATAGCATTTCACCTATAGTGCTGCTATGCAGAAGCACAGCCTCATACAGCCACTGGACTGACTTTTAATCTTGTTTAGACAATCACAGGATTTAAAATCTAATTTTAACAGCAAAGCAGAATATTTTTTTAATTTTACACAATTCGATTTTATAGTGTCAACTACAGCTCAACTGCTCTTTTTATCAGGAGAAGTCAGAGCACAGAGTTGGAGTCTGGGCTCTGCACCTGAGTCACTGCATAGCTCCAGGCTGAATTGGCCTAATGAGCCAGTCACCAACAACTTCTTGGATATTCATCTGCCTCTCCACCACTGGGCCAGCCTCACTGGGCAGCCTCAACCATGATCAAGGCGGCCCACCCTGCACACTGCATATGCAATTGCACAGAGCCCTGCAAAGCCTTTATTTTATTATTTTTTAATAAAGAAATTTGCTCAGAAACACAAAGCAATCGATAGCTCCTACCCAACATGGAAAGCCCACTCCTCAATGGACTAATGAAGTCAAGCCAATCAACATCTCTTTGTCGCTGGGGGCCCTGTATCATTGGATAAATCATGTCAGTGGATGGATTTGATTGGCACTGGGCCTGTAGCAAATCTATCAGCATTTGGATTTTATCTCCTTCAGGGAACAAAAACATCAAGTTTACCCAAACTTTACAAGGCCATACACCATTTTGAATATCTCTAGTGAAAGTTTTGTAACTTTTCAGCAAATCTAGTCAAAAAACTCCTCTAAAAACCTTAAATAAACCCCAGCGAACCTTTTCTCTACTCGGGATACGCCAAACATACCAAGCAGAAGTTCATCTGAAGTCATGTGGAGCTTTTGTATTGTTTTGTCCGTTGACTTCACTCCTCAAAGTGCACTCTGATGGCTGTTTATGAGCAGCCTGAATCAGAAAAACTTAAAAATGGAAGTTGTTTATTGGTTTGTTGTATTTATCCTAAATTAAGAAGGTGACATTTATAAAGATGTATGTAGATATCTGACCTTTATCATCAGATAATCGCAGTAATGTTCTGCCACTTACTGAGCCAACAGCATTGTAGCTGATTTGGCCATATGTTTCTCACATGTTGTATTTGGGTATTGACAGGATATGGTCATGAGAGAGTCCATTAAGCATAAATAAAACCCTCGAGTCATTCTGCCAGTTCCACTTAAGGCACAGTACAAAGCTCTTTTTCACCCACTGGAAAGCATTCTGTTTGTGCACTCAAGGCAACCAGTGATTCATCTTATTGGAGGAGTTACAGATAACATCTGTGTGTAATAGAAAGTTAATGTCTTTCATTGTTGGTGTATATATTCATTTACAATTCACATCAACAGCATTCATTTTTCCATTGTGATGAGTGAGCTTTGTTGTCATTTTACATTACTTTGAGTTGTATGAATGATTTTGAGTGTTGGCTGGAGTATACTGTTTTTCTGCCAACATGCCTGTTGTCAAGAGTTCTACTGGATCACCCTCATTTTTCACTGACAGTTTAGAAAGACGTCTGATTAAAGCTGCAGTAGATAACTTGTATAAAAGTTATTTTTTGTCATATTTGCTAAAACTGTCCCTATGCCCAGACAGTAGTACATGAAACATGTAATCTGTGAAAAAAATGCCTCCATCCGTCCCACCTACTGCTCCTACTTCCATTTGCAAGAATCCACCGCACCCAACTGTGATGTAGCGGCTGGGCAGAGTTAGCTTGTTTCCGATGCTAAGGCTAACGTTACTGGTTGTCACGGCAGCCGCGCAGACACCTCAGGGAGGAGGGGCTTGGAGGCAGGGCAAGCGGAGAGGGAGGGGGAGTGATGTGGAACTTGTGTTGGTTCAAGTTTTCAGGCTAAGTCTGCTCTCTTCTCCATCTTACCATCTTACCTGCATAATCCATAATACTGAATGAGCAGCTATTGAATGAAGACATGTTTAGTGTATGTTTTGTGTGTGATTGTCATGCAAGGATGTTCTTGCCGCATTGTGTTTGCAATATCAAAGTGATATTCATAGGTCAAGTCATAGTGTCCTCATAAAACAAAATTATATACATAAATAATATATGTGTGTGTATGTATAGTTAAACTATACAGTTTCTATTCTTATTTCTCCAGGAAGAGTAAGGAGGGCCCCCAGAGAAAATCATTCCCAGGGCCCCCTGTTATTGAGGGCAGGGCCTGGCCATGAGTCTCACAAAATATTCACACAGGCTCATTCAAGGGAAAGAGGAAATCTTGCCTTGCCATTGCAAAATTGCAGAGTTTGATTATCTTAATTGGTGTGACAACATGCAAGTATGTTTGATGGTATCGCTTGATACAACAGCGAGCAGCCAGGGTGATAGTCACACTTATTAGGATTAGTGGTTGGTTAGGATTAGTGAGTTTTTTTTTTTTTCTTCCATGATTTTTATGTAAAAAACACCCACTTATCAGTCTAAAATGCTAATTAGGAGAACAAAAGAGACAGTGCCACTGTACTGAAAGAGACCCCATAGGATGACCTTGTATGTTAAAGTACAAATGTATTTATTTATGTATTTATTTGTTTTAAACAAAAAAAAAAACATGTTCACACCTACAAGACTTTCTATCACATCTTAGTGCTGACTATCATCTCTATCCCTTTAACCCACATTGAGGTTGCACTGAAACGTTTCCCAGTTTATTCGATTAAACCATAATCTTGTAAATAAAGAGCAAACCAGGCTTTTGTTGAAAGGGTTACAGAAATTTTGCAGTGTGGTAAAGCTCAGGACACTGTGCACTGTTCCGCTTGGTGTACATTGTGGAGAGTCATTTGGAGAAGCCTGCATGGAGATGCTCTTTGATGGTGACTCATCTTACTGCGTCAGGCTCATGTATTGCCTGTTGCTTATAATACAATCTCCAGAGAAATTCTGCACACCCCTCCACTCTCATTGCTTGTATTCTTGTCCCTTCTCATTTCTCCACTCTCTGTCCCTGTGTAAATATGGCAGGGCTGTAATTTTAATATATATATTTTAGGGGGCACGTTCCCCCAATATTCAGATATGCTCATAGTGACCCAATGCTCAAAATGTCACGATATATTGATGTAAGAAATAGAAATAATAAAAAACACCATCAACCATGCACTGCCATCTGACAGAATCATTAGCTAATGTAATCATCATCATCATCATCAACTAAGCTAAACAGTTGCTAATACGTAGCACGTGTTTAGGCTGATGACAGAGCTTGACGCTGTTCATTCAGCTTCTTCACCACCTAGCCGCTTAATGTTGTATTGGGCATCTCTCACAGTAGGTTACTTCATCAGGTCAAATGTGCTGACAAGAAACGCGTGAAGACGAGAAATGTGTGCTGTTGACCAATGAGTGTTGCGTCACCGCCACCTGCTGGATTGTAACAGCGTCACAGTGCAAACTGTTTACAGTGTCCATAACAGGGATCCCATTCAGGACATTGTCCATTCTAAGACCCAGACCCAGGTCAGTTTCTGCCTGATTCACAACACCCTTTAAAACGACTGGACATGATGCATTTCTGTCATGTGCACCCCTGCTTACTGTTGCTCTTCATTAGTCCTTCATCTCTGCCATTACATGCAGTGAAACAAGACAAGGGTGCAGATGTGGTGGATGTTCCAGCAGTCTGGTGAAATGTGTCTCACGTTTAAAGGAATCACATAATGTGTCTCCTCTCTCAGACAACTTGAAATGGGACACTCCTCAAAGATATGAAACACAACCAGCACTCACACGGATCATGACGCAGACATGGAGGTGGTGACTCTGGACAAACTCTTCACATAATAATTATCTGAGTAAGAGCGGCACTTGGATCAGTCTTACATCCTCGTTGCATCACTTGTTTGTTTTCTAATTCTCAGCTACATAGTGTTTTTGTTTATGTTGTAACCACCTAATCTGCCAGATATGAATGTGTTTGTGCCTCAAAGAAAGAAAGTTGTGGCAGTTTGTGTTGTTCGCATGTGTACACACACACACACACACACACACACACACAGACCTTTCTTACAATTTGATGGCATATAAATCATCAGCCAAAGGAAAGGTAAAATTTCATTTTACCTTTTTAAATATCCTCAGATTTTTACAATGATGTCTTATTTCGCCGAACAGAAGCTCAGTGCTGTCTTGTTGTCAGAGGAGAAGTCAGCCAGTATCATCTTGTGGAGTTGAGGACATAAAAACAAACGCTCCGCAGAGAAAGTACTGACAGGTGCTGACCCGAGGACAGCTCTGATGGACAGGGTGAACATCTACAGTATTTGAAAGATGATGCATTATTAATAACGCTTTGAATTAAGCACCACAGAGTAACAGTAGTAAGAGTTTTCTTCTGCCAGCAGCATCTGAGCTTGTTCAAATATCCTCATGTGGATCATATAGTTTATAACACCTGTCTGTTGTTTTTTAAATTGAATACATTTATGCATGTATCCTGAGCAGTCCCCCCAAAATAACATCTGTTGTCCCTTACATGCCCACTAGTGCTAAATGTTAAAGGAGTGTGTCTCTATTGGCAGAGATAGTATTTGTGTTCATAAGTATGTTTCCATTCGTGTATAATCACCTGAAAATAAGAACTGTCGTCTTTTTCTTATCATAGAATGAGCTCTTTATATCTACAGAGGGAGCGGGTCCTCTTCCTCAGAGTCCATGTTTCTACAGTCGAGCAGAGTAGACAAACCAAACACTGGCTTTTAGGGAGCCCCTTTCGCCTCTTTTTCCCTCTTTCTTCCGGCATTAAAAAGTAATCAGAATCTTTATATTTCCACTGAACGTTCACATGGTTTTATTGAGGTGCCGCTTTAGCTTCAGGGTCTTTTCTGCAACCAAAGCAGAAAACTGCAAACTTTAGATTGGTCCAAGATAAAAAGATGTCATTTCCAGGTAGGTAAAGATTTCTATTAGGAAACATAAAAGATTTCAATCACTGGAAGTCGAGGCAACTTCATTTTAGAAACAGTGCTGTGACGTCCAGGTTTATCACAGAGTGCTTTACACTGAATGTGACACACTAATCCTGCTCGTAAGTGCAGTCAAAACAAAAGTAGACCAAGTATGTCAAACTCTGGGAAGACGGGATGGGCTGTGTGTGTGTGTGTGTGTGTGTGTGTGTGTGTGTGCATGTGCTCACATGTACGTGCATGTGTGTGTTTTCAGTTTTTTTTTTTTCTTTTCCTTGTAAGCTGAACATCTTTGTTATCTGTTCCCTTGGTGGTAATGGAGACACATTGTTGCCAAGTGATTGCTCAGCCCCCCCCCCACCTCCCTAATCTGCAATATGTTCAGTTTGGCATGTCTGCTAATATTTGATACCTCTGGGGCACCTCAAAGACACACACACACACACACACACACACACACACACACACACACACACACACACACACACACACACACAGATTTGCAATGTGCTCCATTTGGCAGATTGCCTCTTAATTGGTACCTTTTGTACTTGTCCACTTATGCACAATCACACACAGACACACACTCATATTATGATGCTTCTGAGGACCGCTATGCAACTCATTCATAAAATATCCCCGAACCCTGAAACGTCCAAAGTGCTGGACAATAAAATAATAAAAAAATTAATCTAATTCAGCCCCTATTTTACAGAATTGGTTCTATTCTATCAGCCATTGTGAGGACATTGTGAAACAACATCACACACATACACACACGCAGTCATATTGGCAGTCCGCTATGTGTGTGAGCCAGATCGAGACACGTGTAGTATGCCATATGTTGACTCGGTTGAAAGGTCAGCCCTCTTGTGGTCTCATTAGAGTATCCAGGTAGATTTTCGAGTCTGGCTGTTGCAGGATCAAAAGCCAAGTCCCTCTCAGTGACTTTTCACTCACACATTATCTATATTCCATCATTACTCAGCACATTGTCTATCTGGAGGTTTTCTGCGGCATCTCACAATTCAAAGAAGGCAGACTTTTTGTTTTAAAAGAGAGAGACAAACTGGGAAAGAGAGAGGTTGCACTGTGACAAGCAGAGGGGGAACAGACGTTAAAGTGTGTGGGTGTGTTGTATTTTCCAATGACAGGATCTATACAGCAGTCTCTCAATGCTGAGTCAGCAACACACACACACACACCAGCACGCTCTGTATTTTAGGTTAAACACATTTGTGCACATACACACAGCCACACACACCCACAAGACGTAGCTCAGGTTTCTTAAATCTGAAATGAATCAAATATCTATCTGTAACCAAGCAAGATAGATTTTCAAAGCAGAGTGTCTCACTCTTACCAGGACGCAATAAATAAATTTGTTCATGTGCTTGACAGGAGCTGCCCATTTGCTGAGTTTAGCCTGGCAGAGGTTAGCTGTGTTGTGGTGCGGTTTGGTTTGGATCTTCATTGACTGGTCAAACAAGCCAGCAGCAGGATTTGGAAATAATGAGCACACATTGAGCAGAAGCAGCCAGACAGTTTGTCATTATTTTACCAGCATTTAGTTTTTTAAACTCATTTTTAAATACCACAGAAGGCATACAGTCTGCAGGCAGACAGACAGTGAAAGCATGTGAACTACCAATAAAATACTTAAAACACATAGAAAATAGTGTTTTGATCAGCTTGAAAATGCTATGATAAAACTCAGATGCAGCAGAATTTCATCCAGGAACTAGGCGAAGGAAGAATAATGTGCAGGGTCGTGGTTAGTTTTGGACAGATTGTGGATGAGTTTGGCTCAGTCACACTCCAGGCAGGTTTGGCCTGGCTGTAAAGACAATAGAGGCACAGGTTGTGCGCCAGTAGCTCAAAAGACTGTGTCTCTGTGCCACTGATATATTAGGCCATGGCAAAGTTTTCCCTCCTCTCCCAGCCAGTAAAGTCAAGTCAAACTTTGTGTGGCACATTTACAAGTAAACTCATTGCGTAAAAGGTAAGAAACAGAAGAGGGACACAACAAGACGCCTGAAACCCACAACACATTGGTAGTATTTTTGGAAAGAGACAAAAACCTCAGTATCAGATGTAGAAACAGATGTGATGGGATAAACAATGTGAGTTTTTAAAGCCAAGTATTTTTGCACTGTAGCCGCAAATCCTGTTTCCTTTATGTGCCTATTCCTATGCCAAGAGACGTATTCCAGGAGAAGAAATACAGCCTGGCCAATAAAACTCTCCCGTTAAACACAGAAAACTGTTAAACTAATCTGACCTTTCAGTCCTACTTATTATCCAATCTAAGCAAGTCTGCCCGTAGAAAACCAGTGTAATACACATCCGCTTTGCAATAAGCCATCAATCAGATCTGTTGTGTCAGAGAATATACGGATGATGTAAATCACATTTTTAATATAACTACAGCATCTAACACAGCATCTTCGGGCTACAATAAGAGTTAAGTTGAGTTTTTCGCAGGGTTGTCAAAACTGTACATTTAAGATTTTCTTTTTTGTATTGTGTGATCATATAAACAGAATAAACAAGCAGCAGATCCAGCCCTAATCTAAGTCTTTGAAAGTCTTCCACACTAGAGATATGCTGTCAAAAACTGCTGATTGGGCTTCTAAGCATGCTTACATCAGATGATTTGACATTGATTAAGAGCTGAGTTCATGTACAAATATGTTTTAGGGAAGTCTTAGCTGGAAAAACAAAAGACTGGTTACTCCTAAACAAAGTGTTCGGAGTCAGAGTGAAGCTTCGTTAAGCTTGTTGTAGAAAGGCTCGTCTTGCTTGAGGCCTGCTGGCCGGCTGCAGCAGGCTGGAAGGCAGGAGACACAGAGCCCGACCACGCAGCCGTGCTCCTCTCTCTAAGGACCAGCATTTCTGTCAGACGTCACCATCGTCTCCAGACGTCTCCAGACGTCTCGTCCTGGAGCTTTGGAGCAGCAGAGGGACTGAGCCCCAGAGGTGAGGCTGAGTTTAGAGCTGGTCTGAGCCCATCACTGTAAAGAGATCCGGTGGGGAGGTAGGAGATGCTGCTGGGATGTTGGAATGATCAACACACAGCTGTCATTTCATTTCCTCAACATCATCATCATCATCACTGTTCACCAGAGCGTGGCAATCGGTACCCTGAAGGCAGTACATGGAGCTTGTTACAAAGCCATCTCTCGTCCTTCCTCGAGTCATTTCAGACCACTGAGTGCTGAGAACTGGTACCCAAAGAACAGTTGATGGAGCTTGATATGAAGCCTAAACACACAGGCATTCTTTCCCTATCGGATACCAGCTTGTCTCTCAGTGTAGAGAGGCTGAGTGTAGCATGACAAAGCCAACTCATTTTGGAGAAAGAAAAAATGAAGCAGAAGTTGGCAGGAATATTTTTGGGGATTCTTCTGTTTGACTTCAGGCTCTATTGTGACAGGAACAAAGAAAAGCGCAGTGCGGCTCGGCAGAACGTCGCATCATTTGTTGAAGGAAAATTTGCCACTGGTGTATTAAGAGGACAGAAAACCGCGTCACAGTAAGGCGCCGCCTTGTGGAAGTTTCTCACCATGCATACACATTTAAATAGTTTTTCAGCTTTCTTTGGGCTTCCTCGCAATGAGGTCTGCCAAGACTTTCCAAATGTTTTTGAACGTATTAGCTCAGTTCCTGGTAAGACAAAGACATGGGTGACATGACAAACATTAACACTGCACTTTATTTGGACTAAATGCTGTCCTGCTGCTGCACATCCTCCATAGCAAACGCACTATTTCCATCTCTTTGAGTAACGTTTGTTAATATCCGCAGCGCCCTGCTGTTTAAGGAAATGTTTCGCCTTATTAAAAAGTGGAAGTTCTTGTGAGGCTCGTTTTTTAAAGATGCATATCCTCAGTAGGAACAGATGGGTTTAGGACTGAGAGCCACAGGCAGGGAAATGAAGTGACAATAAAAAATAAATATAGGCACGCATTGAACATGGCCATCCTTATCTTTTTAAGAACACAGACACACTGTCGTCGGCCGCTCGCTCTTTCCTGGCATCTCAGACTGTATCAGTAATCTGATGAATCAGTAATGGAATTTAACATCACATAAACAAGTGGCCATGGCTGCAATAAGAGTTTGTTCAGACAACCAGGTCATTCAACAAAATGCATCGGCTGAGAGCTGAACATCTCCAATATGGCTGCCAGAGTGTGTGTGTCACATCGCTTTACAGCATCCCATTAAAACTCTTTCATCCTATCTGTCTGCCAGTAATGAATGGTTTTACTTTTTTTTTTTTTGGTCTGTGTCTTGCCTCTGTCTCTTTTTCATATAACTACTCTCTTCCTGGAGCTTCTTTCTCTCCCCCTGTTTTCCGCTCAGAGAGCATGCCGATAAGTGAATAAGGAACAGACATCATTATGTCTTCCAGTCTTTCACAATCACTAACCCAACACCCCTCAGCTAAGCAATGAATATTTTCTCAGCATGTTTTACACTCCCCCTATGCAAGGACGCAAACACACATACACACACACTCTCTCTGCAGGCACAGGAGTTCATACTGCGCGCACACACACAGCCTTCAGTTGCATTATAAAGAGTTATCTTTAGCATAGTCATCAGTTTCTCACTCTCTCACTCCTCCATAGTGTTTTAGAGACATTATATTGTTTTTCTGTGTACATTTTCAGAAACTAAACAACTGCTCTGCGAGTGTGCCTCAGCACTTTCTTCTCAAATAGCTCCTCTATCTTTAAGGCTCCAAACGTTTTTTCTTTGTCAGCCTGACATTGTGGGAGGATGTGCCACATACTGACACAAAGGTTAGCCAGTTTTAGAGGGTACCGCGCTTAATTCAAGCTAATTTACATTACAGGTGGCATATGCAGCATACACTAGCATGGCTAATAAGTTTAAATGTCAGACATTTGGAGAACTCCACTCAGGATTCCTGTGGACCAACTTGAATGACCTCCTCTTGAAGAACACTGATTTTGCAGAGCTGCATTTTGGATGAGAGGTTTCTAGTTTCACGTCCTCCAACTTCTTAAAGGCTAATAAACACTGAAGAATCTTTACCCTGATGTCGGGTGGAATGTCTTAAAGTTCCTCGGATGCTATATGGCCATCCCTTGTCTTAGTTTAAGGCGTGTATGAGATAGAAACCTTTTCACACAGTGTTGTGTGCCTGTGTTTAGCCGTGCTCACAGTGTGGCTCTGTGGACAGCAATGCTGATCTGTCAGTCTGGTCCAGACAAAAACATCACAACAACCACTGAATGGATGCTTATGAAAAGACATTCACGGTGCCCAAAGGATGAAGTCCCTACTGACTGCATGATCCTCTCACTCCTCCTCTAATGATGACACATGTCATTAGCTATTGGATGGATTGTCATGAAATTTGGTGGAGACATTTGTATTCCCCTCGGGATGAATTATAATAATAATCCTCTGACTTTTTCGTCTAACGACATCAGGACTAAACTTTAATGCGTGCAGTTTTTGGTTTATGACCAAACATCTGCTAACAGCCTCAGCTGTGCTTTGTGTTCAGTCCTAATTCGTAAATTTTAGCATGCCAACACACAAACTGAGATGATGAACATGCTAGCATTGTCACTGTGAGCATGTTGACGTTAGCATTTAGCTAAAGCATGGCCCTGCCTCGCATAGGATGGCTGTAGACAGTCTTGTTTTACTAGTGTGAAAAACAGTAACAAAGAAGGACAGGCAATTTCCTAAAACAGCTGGACTCTAGTTCTTAGCAAATGTGACGTGAACAGGGGCAAATGATGCATTTGCTGGGGACTATTTTCAGCTGTGGATCAGGACACATTTGGTGCCAGAGTGAGTATTTGTGACAGCAGGACAGTAAATGTGGGATCAACTCAAAATAAACTACAATGTGTGTGTTCATGGTAATGAAGGAATATGTCACCCAGTCAACAGTGTGGCTCACTAATGTCTTTTCGTAGTTTTTGGACAACAGTGGAGCTCTATGGCACAGTGGAATACACAATGTCAGTCTTTTCATACATACTGTGGTACTTGTTAGTAGAAGTACTTCATTGTTGCTTATACTCTTCGTTGTCTATAACAAAAGTATAGAGCAGTGCCAGTCCTTTAATAGCTGGGGCTGGATATAAACTCTCATTTGACTTTTTAAGAAGTTTATCAAGTCTATTCATTATCAGCAGAACAAGTATTGATCACTGTCTTGGCAGATTAGAGTCTTTGTTGTTTGATCTCTGTTTTTGAGAAACAGTGTGACTCAAACAGTCCAGGACAATAGGCAGAATGGAGATTCCTCCTGAAAGGAGGCGCGAGTCATTCTGGAGGAAGGTTGTCGATATTGTCATCTCTCCATCCTCACAATGCATTTACACATTAGCAGGGCAGATTTACCCTCCCTCCCACCCCCCCATCTCCCCCTCCTCGTCCACTTGTTTTGTGCACGAGCATCAACTCCACCTCTCACTGACTGGCTGGAAAAGGATTGTGGAAATGTCTTTCTTCATTCAAATGAAGGCATTTCCACCCTCACCTGCTTGTAATTAATGTGGTCAGTGAAAGCATCAGTGACATCAGATGATGGTGCGTTTATCTTCTAGTTTTTTACACTTGAGGAACACGTCCTTCCTTCGCTGATTGGAAAAGGAAACCTGGTTTCATTGAACGAACTTTATATATCTTTTAACAATTGAGCCCATTTCTGACGACGTGATGATGAAAGTCATCCTCGAGTATTATTTTGTTTTCAGTCACGTACTGCCTGTCGAGACACACATTGATGTGCACGTACATCAGCAAATGATTAGAACTAAAATAATCAGAGACAGGTTTAGCTAAGCACACACACACACACTCAAACACACACACACTGTGGTATGCAGATGCACACGTCTTAGTTTATGCCTGCACATATGTAAATCTGACTGCTTACTGACTGAGCTGAGCTGTTGAACCCAGACACAGTACACTGTGTAGACTGTAGTTCTGTACTGAACGTAACGTAACAGTTTGAACTAGCAGCAGCTTTCTGATCAGTGAAACAACTCGTGCGTGCCGTGAAAAGCCATTGTTTAGTTTAAAAGGACGACATCGTCAGTGATTGCGATCCTTTGAATTGAATTCAATGAAATGATTGGAGTCAGTAAAGTCATTTGTGATGTCCGCCTCATATCCTGAGGTCTGCCTCTCGCAACAGAAGCACTTCAGGTTCAGCTTCAGAGAAAGATTGTGCTTAATAAAGTCACCGTCTCATCTTCTCTTCATTATTGAACCAAGGCCACAGTCTTTGCTGAACCTTAAACAGCTGCTGTCGGGAAAACAGGAGATTGGCTCTCACTGAATGTCTTGCAGATGCTTTCAGTGTGAACATCCTGCCACTTTGCAGAAACGTTCATGAGTGTTTCAGTGCTAAAGGTGATGGCGATGATAATGGCAGGTAATTGAATTTACTGTTCAGGATTTTAGATGATTTCATACGGATGAGTGGTAGCATTTTAGAAAGGTCAACAACATAAAGAAATGAAGAGGGATTCTAATACAATGCCGATGGTTACACAAACTCTCTCTCAGTCTTATGTAGTCTCAGAGCTGACTTTCTTCCCAGCGAAAACATCTGAGGACCAATTAATTTATGAAAAATGCACAAATGTTCGACATGACAAGACACATTTCACACAGTTAGAGACAGCAGAATGTGTCGAGCAGCCTTTGTTTAGCCTTTGTTTTATTAGATGATTCACCGTGCAGAGAGACAAAAAAAAAAAAGTGATGTAACAAGCAAGAAAACCTCCAGATCAAAACCCAAGAAGCCTCTCCGACATGGTATCCACTCATTTTGGAGTCTGTGCACGACACTGCTCTGAATATTTCATACAGCACTTTTTGTACCTGTGTAAGCACTTCTGGCTGGAGATGTGTCTGTGAGTGTGTGTGACTCATCTGCTGTGTGATCTGATGGAAATCAAGAGGGCCGGTCTTCACAGCCGACACAGTTTCTTAATCATGAAGATGTTCTATGTTGTATGAGCCAAACGACGGGAGATACAAGGGAAAATCAAGTCCAATCAATGTGGCTGAACAGTTGGGTAGCACTGGAGGATTTATATGTGAACTCAAAACTCACAAAAAAAGAGAGGAGCTGACATGCAGCCCCACAGGGAAGTGTCTTCAATTCTTTCTACACCGATTCAGATTTATTGAATTTTCTCAGTGATAGACAGCATAGGCGTCCATCCAAGCGCAGAGCAAGAAGGCCCAAGGTGGCTTCAGACACACAACAATGCAAAAATAAAAGCTAAGCTCCTACAGGAACCGTGCAGTGAAGCTGACAGTGACATGACGGCTGATGAAACAGCAGCTTTTCCTCTCAACCCAACCTGCTAACAGTCGTCCTGAATTCCACAGCACAGATTGTAAGTTTAAATGGACACGACTGTCGCCCTGCTGGGAGTTGATGCTGCTTTAAGACGGGAGAGTTGTTTGTTTCTGTCTTTCCTTCTCGATCATTCCTGCTCATTGAGGAGCCACGACCTCTTTGCTTAAGCCGTGACTTAAAGCTCAATCTGCTGTCAGACATTTTCACTCATATATCCTAAACCTGTCTTCAGCTGTTTTTAGCATTTGTTCCAAACCACTTCAAACCTGTTTTTTGCTTTTTTTTTGCTTTTTCTTTTTTTTTTTTTATTTTGATGCTGCAGTGCTGATTTCAATCTGTGCACACAGCAACACACAAATACACCTTTCATGAAATGTATCCAGACATCAACAGCAGTAAACACAGCAAGAGCCACTTGGACAGAGTTCAAACCCCCTCTGTACCGAGGCAGTGTGTGTGCGTTTTCAGCAGATGGGGACAGCAGCAGGGTGTGTGTGTGTGCGCGCGTTTGTGTGTGTGTATATTTGTGGAGGTCCCTCTGTGCTTCCTCAGTGCTCTTCACAAATGACCTCAGGAGTTGTGGGTGCCGACATTTTGGAGGCTGGCCAGCCTAACAGCTCTCTATACATACATTACGGTATCACTCCAAAACCCATTCTGAACTTGTAATATATCACTGGGGAAAACACTGTCTGAGTCTGCACCCTTGAGGGCCTCAAGTACTTTTGAAAACTTTTAAAGCTCTGACTAGCCCACACTCAATAAATGTAGCCTGGGGCCGGGTCAGCTGGTATCATGCCAAAGCATGTAATACACCCACAGATCCACGCCGGACACTTTGAAAATAAAACTTACGAAGAACATTTCAGGTGACGGTTGCAGTTTTAATCGGTTTAGACACTAAAACGACTTGGTTAGGTTCAGGATAAGATTATGGTTTGGCTTTGAATAACTGCTTCCTTAAAACAATCCCTTTATACTACATTTGTCCTTCACTGCCGTCATTAGCGGCCCACGCTGGTTCTGCACCTTCATATGTGTGTGTGTGTGTGTGCTTTTCAGGCGTCGGCGAGCAGATCTTCACACTGACATGCTATCCTCTAGTGGATCAATGGGTCTATTACACACTTTGGTGGCCAGGTGCATTAACAGTGAAAAAAGGTGAAATACATTCATCATCGTTGACTGAACACTGATGAACAGTTAATGTCATCACACAGAAATGCATATTTGATATATTCTTTATGAGGACAACAGCAGGCGAGGGTGTGTTGAGACTGAACAGATAAAAATGTGCTCCTGGGAGCTCAAAATCTAAGCAAAGATGCATCGACATGACTCTGTGTTCAGAGAAAACCTGTTGATGGTGAAACATTTCAAAACATCCAGAGTTTTCATCTCCTGCACTAATCAGTAGTTTCATATTCGCAACTGAAAAATGGCTGCATGTGTGAAAGATGCTGATGGTGACCGACCCACAGAGAGTCATCATCCAGCACGGCGGTTCCCCTCAGCTCTACAAAGCCTTTCAACATCTTCTTTGCAGTTCCAACACACTCAGATCCATTTGTGGTATTTCTTTATCATTGTCGTCGGTGCTGTAAACTGAGCGAGTCGACTTTGCTTTAAGACAGCGTACAGGCGAAATGCCAACAGCCAATAACACAAATGCGACATGTCTGCATGAATGAAATGGATCATCTCATCTAATGTTTTATGTTTTTGTTTATTGTCTGTTTATGACCAGGTGGCTTCAGTATCGATTAACAAAATCCAGCTTTTCCTTTCAGATCAATGCATCTTCATCCCCATTATTGATTTTCATTATGAATATGTATGGCATCACGATATGTCCTTCATCACTTTTCTCTGTTTGTGTGTGTGCACGTGTGTGTGTGTGCGCGTGTGTGAGTGTGAAACACATATTTCATGATGACAGGTGAATGCAACATTGACCTGCAAGAGTATTTAATAAAATGGATGTCAGAGACATGTTTCTCGTTAAAACATAAAGGTTTGAATAATTACCCATCATGCATCACAGCACAGTTGGTACTGGAACGAGGGGACAGAATCCATCGTTCAGTGTGCGTGTAGGTTTGTGTGCAGGTGCTAGTGCCTCTATTTCTGGCTCTACGTGCATGTTGTGTGTGTGTGTGTGTGTGTGTGTGTGTGTGTGTGTGTGTGTGTGTGTGTGTGTGTGTGTGTGTGTGTGTGTGTGTGTGTGTGTGTGTGTGTGTGATATGCTCACCTTGTTTTTTGGCAGTCACCTCTATCCTCATTAGGCGTGTGTGTGTGTGAGTGTGTGTATGTGTGTGTGTGCGTGTTAAACTAAAGGAATATGGATTCTGTTGTTATCTCCAAATTTGCCAAGGTGCTTGTTTCAGTCACTGGAAAAAAAAAACTGAGGACCAAACTTCAAAAAGAAGTTATTGAAGTAACGTCACTTTCGTTAAAGCCAACAAATTGCAGCAGATTGGAGCAGCACGCTTCATGAGCCACCAGGAGCGAGCGTTTCCTCCGGTTTGTTTTCACTCCGAGGATGGAAATGAAATTATTTGAGAGGTGTGGGAAAGAGAGAAAGACGTTTCCTGTAATTCATCCAATGCCATGCTCTCCTCTCAGGAAATGAAGTGATATTTAATTCAGAAAATTCACAGGCTAATGATGGAAGATGAAGGTGTGTGTGCACATGATGAGGGCAGTATGTAAATGTAGCGTTTAATGACTGAGTATGACCTCGCTTCTGACAGGAAGTGCGCGCGTGTGTGTGTGTGTGTGTGAGAGAGAGAGAGATTTTGTCACTGTCTAGGCCCTGCTCAGTCATTTTCAATGTTCATTGACTCTCTCTCCTTCCATCCCTGTTAATGTCTGTGTGTAGAAATGAAAAATGTATTAATGATTGAATATGGCCAAGACAGTGACAGCACATTGACTGATGACGGAATGAACAAGCTCATTATTAAAGGTCTTATCACCTCTCACCAGATGCAGTAACGTACGCACACACACACACACACACACACACACAAAGAGCTCACTTCTTGCTCAATGTCATATGTGCGTATGTCATCATAATCAACATTTTGGCCCCAACTCACTTTTTTTAAAAGTTGTGCGAAGATCATTGTGAGTCAAGGTTACCTGAAGTACCAAAACCTGACACTTTACTTCCATCTAATATATATCACTGGAGCGGAAAGAATATTTAGACAGTAGCAGTATAGCCAAGGTAGAATGATGACCATGAGAGCCGTAATAGAAGTGCTTGTGCTATTTTCAGCAGTATAAATGCGTCTACTGCACATGTTGCGATAAGTACGCACTCATGTCTGGCAGCACAATAGCACATTGAATCAGTGGCTCAGCTGCAGAGATCATTATTCAAATATTTAGATTACTGAAATATTGAAATTTCACAATATAAATCGGCAATGAAACTGTTCTGGCACTTTCACTTTGCACCACATTGCAAACAGGCCAACCTACTGTACATCCATCCCACACATGAATACTGGATGATATGAAGGGGAAATCAAGAAAAGAAAGAAAGAAAGAAACGAGGAAGAAAGGCGTAAAACTGTCAGGTCTGATAAAACATTGTGGCTGAGCCGTACAGCTGTCTCTCTGCACTCATCAGAGTGAGACAAAACTCTCTCTAAAAAGGTGTTTGACAGGTCACACATTTTTAATCTTTACCAAAGGTAAAGGTAGTCCTGCTTTATTACAATCTACTTTTATAGTTTTGGGAATGCAGTGTCATCGCTTCAGAGAAGTGCAGCGGGGCACTTATGAGCTATGACTATATGAGCAGTCAGACAACAGTTTAAGCTCTTTATTTAGAGGTAAACAAATGGTAACGTCCCTGTTTTAACTATGCATCCTGAGGGTACCCTGGGATGCATCATCATTGTCATCATGTAAGCTGGGGTCAACATCAGATGCTCTCAGCGTGATCTGTTCCCGGCTTGCATCCCAGCAGCAGTTGACCATGGGGCCTCCTTCAGCCAAAACCAGCCTGAGTTTGGCCAAGGCTTTGCAGAGTGACCTGAAATGTCAAAGAATCAGTCCAAGTTAAGCCAGGAAGCCAGTTAGTAAAGCATGATGGACAGCAGCAACAGAAAGTTTGGATCACCCTTTCACATTTCACTTTTATTTTCTCTTTCAACTCAGTTTGTGTAACCGGGGCTAACTGCTACCATCCTTGACACATACACTATGTAATGAGATGAGATATTAACAAAAACAACAACAAAGCACCTTCCATGGCAGCAAGAGCCACACAAACAGGATTTGGCTGGTGTAAATAATGACTTGAATTGATTATTTTTATGTAAAACTGCTTTTGTGCAACAGGCTGATGAGCCGTCTTCCCACAAACACGTTCCAAGACAGTCAGTCCATGAGTGTTTACTGCGTGTTTCTGTCACATACGAGAAAGTATTTCAAAGTTGCTGCATGTTTTGCCTCTTCAGTGTCTTGGCAGTGACGCCGCCTGCCCATTGTGAGCCTTTGTGAAAGAGAGAGAGCTCTACAGCCTACAGATAGCAGAAAGATAATTAGCTAAATCTCCATGGGTGGTTGAGCTGCCCCCAGCCCCTACACTGGAAATAGTGCGTGTTCCCATCCATGCTGTCGGTGGGACCGGCGGCAGATATGTAAGAGTCCCTTAACTGATTTAAATCAACTCATTAGAATCACTAACTATACGCTCTCTCTCTCTCTCACACACACACACACACACACTCACACACACACACACACACACACACACACACACACACACACAGGTAGCAATGCCAGCCATGCTTCTAAAGGATGTAGCTGGTCTGGGCTGTATCTATACTCATTGTCTTAGTTTTGATTTCCTTCCTTGGATTCTTCTCTTTCATTCATCTCGTGTATTTTTCCAGCTCTCAGCTTTCTGGTGTCATTTGATGTCTGCCTGTGGGGGGACATCAGCTGGCGAGCTCTCTGGGGTCACAGCCAAATGGGTTTTTCATTGTAGCGGGATGAAGAGCGTTCTACCTTCTATTGAGACTCATTGGCAGGCTTGGATTGCAATTTTTTTGTCTGATGAAATGAGATTTTAAGTAACGGGGTCCATTTCATGATTGTGTTGTGGATGGTGTTTCGTTTATGTTCATGTGTTGATATCATGTTATTATATTCATCTGTTTTCTTATCCATTTCAACATTCCGCTGAAGAAAACTGGCATGTTTAGATATTTCATTTAAATGAAACCAATAAGTCTTGGAGGTGCAACACTCTCAGTTTCAAACCTTTAAGATCCACCAAAGACAAGGAATCCACCAAAGGCACAGAAGGGAGTCCAGCACACTGCTTTGATAATAATGAGCAGAAGAAGCTTTATTCATGTGGTACCTTTCATACATGAAACACAGCTCAGTGTTTTACAAGAAGTTACATGCACCAAGTCCATAACATAAGATGGGAAAAAAAGCCACTGAATAGCAATAATAAAATGAAGTTAAAACCAGAGATATCTGCTTATAATGCAAAAAAAGTGAAAAGTGCAGCAGTGTGCAAAGGTTTCTGTGGGTCAGGAAGTCATACAATGTCATGCAGAAGTACCCCTGACGACCTGATTTCCAAACAACATAAAATTAAAGATGTCACATTTCTTTAATGTTTCAAGCGAGATTACCATTTTATTTCCAACTTTTATATTTTTAAAGTCACAAAAATGGAAAAGGGCCTGGAGCGAGAGCCTGCACAGTCCGTGCTTAGTAACACCCTCTTTGGCAAGTATCACAGCTTGTAAAGGCTTTGTGTTGCTGAGAGTCTTTCAGTTCTTTTTGGGGGATTTTCACTTATTCTTTCTTGCAAAAGCCTTCTGGTTTTGTGAAATTCTTGGGCCGTCTTGCGTGCACCGCTTTTTTGAGGTCAATCCACAGATTTTTGATGATGTTTACGTTGGGGGCCTGTGAGGACCATGGCAAAACCTTCAGCTTTGTCTCTTAAGATAAGATAAGGTAAGATAACACTTTATTTAGGTGGTCCATTGTAGATTTTGAGGTGTGCTTTGGATCATTATCCTCTTGCAGAAGCCATCATCTTTTCTTTTTTCAGACATCATGATGCTTGATTACAGAATTTGCTGGTATATTGCTGCCTGCAACACAAGCCCAAAGCATGAATGATCCATCCCCATGCTCGACAGCTGAAGAGGTGTTCTTTTCATCCAATTCATTCAAACCTATTGTTGCTCAATGTGGCCAAAAAGTTCTATTTTAACTTCACTCGCCCACAGGACTTGTTCCCAGAATGCATCAGGCTTGTTTAGATGGTTTTCTTCTGCACTAATCCTGTTTAAAATGTTGAAGAGCATGTTTCATCTTCAACTTTACGCCTTTTGGCGATCAGTCCATCTTCTACTCACTTAACTACTCAGAAATTTTGAGCAAACTTTTGCATTTAAAAGCTAAATTGAAGACAGAAGTTTTTAGCTTTCTTTTTAAAATATTTAGTGAGCTGGCTTCCCTGATATCTATGGGCAGTGTATTCCAAAGCTTTTGGGCGTAATTGACAAATGAGGAATGTCACCAAACCTGTCTGGAGGTAGAAGAAAACAAATATCATGCTAACCCTTTTTCTCATAATATGAAGAATAATTAGAAGAAAGATAGCGTGCCCAGCCTTTGACATCCTTCCCTTGTTTGATTTCTGCTTTCATCATAGGAATTTTCTGCTGAAATGCTTCAGCTTTCACCAACCAAATACATAACTATGTGATATTTTGTGCACAAGCCCTTGTAGTATGATATGATAGTGTGATATGTATATTGTAAAACCTCTCCCAACATTTCAAAGTGCTTGTCTGTGCGCTTTAGCCAGTTAAATTTGCTCACCTGGTACCTGTCACAGCCAAGCTCATCAAGTGTTGTTCTCCTCTCTCTGCAGCCTCCTTCGTTCCCTACAGAGCCCTTCATTTTTAATTTATGTCTTTAATCATTCAGCTCTATGTGCAGAGTTAAGGGAGAGCACTTGTTTCCACCATCAGGGTGTCCCTCCAGTGTGGCACTGCTCCGGAGCAGATGGTTCCAGTGATAATGATCTTCAGTGCATACATCTGTGTGTGTGTGTGTGTGTGTGTGTGTGGGTGTGTGGGTGCAAAGAGAGGTGCACTTTGGTTTAATGTTTCCCCCCCATCTCAGCACTTGCACCAGGCTCACATTAAAACCCATCGATCTCGCACACGCTTGCGTTACACAGCGTGTTTTGCCTCCGGGCTCTGGCTCTCTCCAAAGACTTGTCGTTGCATCAGAAGCAGGCCTATGTGTATTTCACACAACACCAGATCATCATAATGACATTACCATAAGCTGGACTTGCGTCATCTCTGCTATGATTCAGCTTTCTGTTTCCAAGAGGCTTTTGTTGGCAGTCAAGAATGATTCACCCCTCACATTTTCTAAGTAGATGTAGAATTGCATCCAAGAATGTTTGTGTCAAGTCTGCTTTGTAATAGCATTTATAGCACACCCTCTTTTAGGAAGATCAGCCTGTTTATTGAATAAAAACAGCCGGCGCCAAAGTTATCCATATTTCTGGTGCCTTGTTGGAACCAAAGCTCAGTGTTTACACATAAGTATACACCAGGAACTGATAACAGGCAGGTAGTTTATCTTGAATATAATGTAAGTATTAGCAGGGATTGCTTTTCCGCCGCCTATTGAAAATGATGACAGTTACGTGGACGTGACAGCAGATGAAAATCCGCTTGCTTATGTAGGAGTTTCAAAAATAGTAACATCCTTGTAACATCAGCTGCATTCATGGCAAAAACAATTTGAGGCCAGTGACGTTTTCTTGTTGAAGAGATTAGCCTTCACAGTTGATGCGCGCTTATATAATGCGAGCTAGCTACTGTCACTCAACATACAGTACTTTACAAGTCATTCAGAGTGGATTCATGCCACAGTCCTGTCATTTTGTAGACACAATAATTATTACTTTACATTACTGACATGTAAATACATTCATATCAGTGTCCAAATCAGAAATATATAACGTCTTTGATACTCAGATTTTTCTAAAAGCTCAAGTTGCCATTCAGGAATATAGAAATCCTTGCAAAGCAAACATGGATGTCTGACGTGTGCCTCAGAGTGCATAGGTAAAGGAAATAAACACCTTCAGTGGGAGGATTTGGCCAGAAGGATTACTTTGCAGCCCGTTTCCAAACCCAAAACCTTTTATATCCATTACTCATCTCGACTCCAAAATATGTAAAAACAAGGCCGAGGTTTAAAATGAATTACCATTTAAAGGCAACTACAAATACAACTACAGAGGATTATGTTTTCTTTATTTCTTAGCATATCGTCCAGATCATTTTTAGATTCTTTTCCCAAAGATTCCCAAGATTTCAGCCTGTTTTCTGTGATAAACTGTGTGGTGGAATAAGACAGCTCAGCAATGATACGGAACATTTTCGCGACCTGTAGAATTGTGAAGGATATATTTCCAGTCCTGCTAATGTTATGGCTACAGTGCTGACTTGATAATGCTAAGTATTTTTCAAAACCCATACAACCAACTTTACAGACAACTCCTCTAAACATTTTATGACTAACATCGCTCATACAGTCTTCAAATTATCCTTGTAATTAAGTTTTAATATTGTGTTTTGTTAGCTTGGTAGTGATTTCTACAAACAGATATCTCCATATGAATGTATGTATGTCTCTACTGTATATATTAATAGTATATATTTTGGGCAAAGTGGCAACTTGGCACAGTGACAAAGTGGTGATGGTGGAATAAAAAGTACAATATTTCCCTTTCGAAATTAAGTGGAAGAGGAAAATAAAAGTATAAAGAAGTGTGAAGTGGCATAAATATCTTAGAAATAATCAACCTCAAAGCTGGACTTGAATACAGCATTTGAGTAAGCAGACAGTTTAAGCGTGGACTAAACGACACTGTCAGCCTTCGTGCTCTCTAAAAACAGCAGTGAAAAATGTGTACATTTTATGCTGTTCAGTGTGCTTCAGCAGATACGATATTCTGTAAATCAAATGGATTTGACCTTTTGGGTAAATATGAAATGTCTGGCAGAGCAGAGAAGTGGGAGACATTAATGTTTATTCCTGATACATTTAGACTTGTATGTCCTGCCTGAGTCACAGTAAGACTCATTATTCCTGTCAGAATCTTTCTTTTTTTCACTCAAATGGTGGAAAATAGGAGGGAAAATAAAATGATTGTTGATTTGATGCAAAGCAAATAGCCAGGCACTTTTTCTAATTCAACAGCATCACTTTAGTGAGTCAAACTCTGATATTAAACACATAATGAACAAGTTATCAAAAACAATACAGCGATGACAGTAAATGACCAGTGAAGCAGATAAAACCACGAATGTGCTGAGACACTCAGGTGAAAACGTTAACATTAAAACACAAAATGCAGCATTCAGCAGCAGGTGAGGAAAGCCAAAAGCAGCATCTCTAAAGTCACTCTGATAGCTATGATGGAGGGAAATCCAGACTGCTAAGGTGTATTGCATCAATCCCTCATCACAGGAAGAGTGAAGTCCACCTGAAGGTTCATCGGGTTGAAGGAAATTTGCTTGGAAAAGGGAGGGAGGTGCAGCATGGATCGTCCTGTGAGCCTCACGGGTGCCCTCCGGCATTTTTGGGCCCTCTCAGGCGTGTTCGCTCTCAGCGGGCTGGCCTCCATGTCGCTCTCCTCCTCTCCGCATGTCTCACAGAAAGCAGATAACATCTCACACCCCCCAGTTGGTTTGGTGTGCCGGCTTCACTTTCTTCACTTCTAATCTCGCTGCATTAGAACATCCACACTGAGCAGGCTTCTTACTGCTCTCAAAACTGGCTGGGTACTGATCTTCAGTCCATGCTGTGCAGCTCAGGATACATCTGCTCTCTCTGGTCACTAAATTAAATCCTTTTTCTGGATTCAGGGTGCAATCTCTGCACCAGGAGTCAATGTGTTAAATCACCGTTTTATGCCTCTGTCATGGCTCCAACAAAGCATATCATAATACACATTTCATGCCATGTGGCTGAGCCTGTCTCTTTGTACTCTGTTTTCTGAGTTCACACTGTGGCGTGAGCTCCCTGGCAGTGTCCGGAGACGTGGGGTATTCAGTGTAGCAGTTTAGTGTACTTGTGCCCTGTAGTGGGCTGGCGTTGTCACTGATTCTTCTTTGATGTCCTCATGGGGTGTTTGTAGGGCCTGCTGTATCTCCACCCTGCACGTGTGTGTGTGTGTGTGTGTGTGTGTGTGTGTGTGTGTGTGTGTGTGTGTGTGTGTGTGTGAGTGTGTGTGTGTGTGTGTGTGAGAGAGAGAGAGGGAGTCTGTGTTTCATGTTTGCATATTTATCTCCATGCTGTGATCGCTTCAGTTTGATTTGTGAGTCAGCTGTCGTCAGCTGTCTCCCTCTCTGAATCGCAGGCATATATGTCAGCGATGTTTTGGAGAGTTTGTTCAGTTTACCGCCTCGCTTTATGCATAATGAAAACACAGACGCACAGTCATTGATGTATTTGCGTAGATCACCCGCTCTACTAGACATCAAAGGACGCTAGTGTTCCTTCCCACCTGGTTCAACCATGGAAATCTGTCATTTGTATTAAAGGGTGTTATGGAGCATGGGCCGGATAGGCTGGATACACACACAGAGAAGAATCTGTACGTATCAGAGCTGCTGCACGGCTGAAGAAAAGCAACACGTTGGAAAACAAAGCTGTAGAGTATAAATGGTGTGCACATCAGAACGACTCCAAATGGCAGATGACACTTATTTCCAATGTGGCCCCAATGTGTTAAAATGAGAAATTTACAGAATAAACCCATTTCCAAAAAAGGTTTGGATGCTGTGTAAAACACAAATAAAACGGAATGTGATAACTTGCTACAACTGACAACAGTACAAAGACAGCGTGTTTAATGTTTGACCTCATCACCTGATTGATTTTTCTAAATATCTGCTTATTCTGAATTCGATGCCAGCGACATGTTTCAAACAAGTTGAGACAGGAGCAAAAAAGAGCTGCGGAAAAACATTCAGTAAACACAGTTTGCCTGCAAATGATTTTACACAGTTTTACACAGCGTCCCGACTTTTCTGGGATCGAGCAAGTCTTCCACTATATGTATCTGACATTTAGAATCTCATCATTTCCAGACTTTTTAAGACTTTAGCAGACCATGTATGGCTTTAGCTGCAAAATCCCTGATTGTATTGTATTGAACTAGGGTGCAATATATTCCTAATTAACTAATCAATAATTAATTCACCTTAAATTTGTAAGTTACCTCTTCTGTCAAAAGTTACATTATGTCACTTTAAAGGTATCCTTTGGCTATGGAGCAGTGCCTCAGTGTCTCGTGCACGAGCATTTGGACCCATGTGCAATATTCCTGCCAGTGTTTTCACCTTATTCCGCTGATTGAGAGATTAATTTGTTGTGGCAATATTAATATAGAGCCACAGTTCTTACATCTTATCACCTGCATGCATGGCTTTCTTTGCCTTTGTGTTTTTATACTTTTACAAAATGTCTCTCAAGTGAGATTTGAAAACTCTGCCTGTGTGACAAAATCACAAGTCTAATTATCAAAGGTCAGATGACAGAAAATATTTGGCTGTTTGACTGGACAGAAAGCAGCAGAGACCAAAATGAAGTGATCCTTAAAATGTTGAGGTCATTCCCTTTGCAGTACAAAACATACAGGAATAATTAACATCATGCTGAGAAAATGGCGATGTAATTGTGACTCTCGTTTCAAATGTTAACATTCTTCTGTTAAACTGAAATAGAAAAGTTGCCTATGTGGTGAAATTTCCTGTCATCAGGTTACTAAATGGAAATGGAAAAAAAGGTCACATTTGGTTTGACGTGCAAACGGTGCTCATTGCCTCTGTGGAGATAAAGACTGCAATAAGACAGTGTTTGTTTTAATCACTTGAAGCACCTGGTAAACTGAAATTATCAGATGAGGACGATTCAGATAGTGTCAAAGTGTTCAGAAATCACAGAAAAGTTACTCAAGTGACTTTCTGAACTTCCTCGCGCTCACATAAGTTCATATCTGATGACACACATGCACACACAGCCAGACAGACCTTTCAGTTCAAGAAAATGCTCGATATATATCCCCTGTGACGGTTGCAGTCGGAGATGAGAACTAAAACAAACTTGGACTACTTTGACTAATGATACTAACTAATGATGACTAACTAATAATGACCTAATGTGCAAGACAGCACCGCATGAGGTAACTGGAAAAGGTCAAATCTCATTTGAAGTCTAAAGAGCATAACAAGCAGCACTGCACTGAGGCAGCTGTGGTTTGAGCCCTTCTGCTGGGTGTTGGTAATTAGTTTGTGTGGTCAGTCTACACAATTACGATGTAGATCACATTTGGTCTGAATTATTTAATAGAAACAAGCACAGTCTGCTTCACATAGGATGGGCAGTGCTTTCGCCTGACTGCCACAATCTAAGATGAAAAATACACTGTATGCATGTGTATTCGGCCATAAGTAACACTTTACTTTATCACACCTGAGGGAAAGGGAAAGTTATGCTAAAACTGGTTTCCAAGTTTGGTTTCTGGACCATAGTTGTCCTCCAGACTGTCCCTGATTCTGAGGTGAGACTCTTTGACACTGTAGCTACAACATTTACATATTTTCACATGAAAAGAACATGCTAGCAAACAGTTGCTAATTTACACAACCAGCAGACCAACATAAGGATTTATTTTGATGAATGTGAGTTTAACTATTAGCACCGCTTTGGTCTCTTGGTTTGGTCTCCACCACCTTTTGGGGGAAATATCTGGCTCTTTAGCTGAATTCTCTACTATGTTCACCAGCCAGTCGCTAACTTCGTTCAGTGTTTGTTGCTTGACAGGTAGCTTACAGCAGCGGTCCTCAACCACAGACCGGTTTCACATAAAGCAATAATTTGCCGGACCGGTGTAGAAACAAATAAAAACTAATTATTAATAATGCAACTCACCATTACCTTGAAGCAGTTTGACATGTGCACAGAGGCACAGGCAGATGTACCTGATTTTCAAAATAAAACTTGTATGCTTTCGGACTCTGATGATCAAGAAAATATTTTTTGTTCAGTCTCTCTGTGTGGCCCGGTACTGCTGGCTTACAGCGTATTTATCAAAGCTTTTGCAGCAGCTGGAATGGTGCTGATGAGAGCCGTGAGAGTGAATCAATACAGTCTCCCCACTTTACAGTCCAACAGTTGCAGTTCGTAAAATCAAAACAATGAGCTGAAAGACCGTATAAAAGCCACGCAGAGCTGAGTGGAACCATAGAGTTTTGTGATAATTCTCTGTGAGTTCATAATATGACCAGCCTTTTTCACATTATACAGTACAACGTCATTTCTTGATTTGTTTTGTATAAATATTGATTATAGCAGCCTTACGTGAATTTGCTAATTGTCTCATCTCAGTGATACACAAAAGTAGAAAAATAACCCTATAAAATCAGCACATCCTCTGTACATCTAAAAGTACCTTAATATTGTGGCATTTTCAATCTGCTCTTCCACTTTATAAATCTACTTTCCAGAATCCATTCAAACATCACACAGTAGCACAACATTCAGCTGTTGTCTAATCAAGAGTTGTCGTCTTGTCGCATGCAAATTGGCCTCAAATCAAGCTGGGGCTTTGCATAATCTTCAGTTCCTTCGATTCGGTAGAAACATATTAAAGAGACCTGATTTGGTTTCTGTGTTTATTTCCTGTGACTCATTACTTCCTGGGACTGTTGGGTTGAAATCACCCAATGCCTTTAACCTAATGGCACTTCCTCTGCACACATGCAGACCTGTCATGTATACACATTTCCATATCAACAGTATACTGTAATTTTAAAGACAAGTATGCATTACGGAAAGTTCAAAGAACTCAAATGTGTGTGTGTGTCTGTGAAGCTGTGTGCTAAAAGTAAACCTCAACCCCATCATTATCATCTATTCACCACATACCTTTTGATATTCAGATTATTATTCAGGTAAACACAGAGCCCAAACACTCTTACAATTTCCCGTTCCCTCTAGAGAGAGGGCTGGCTTTTGTGAATTAATGGAATATGGTGCTGGTGCATCTGGCATTGTGTCAGATCCTTGGTAATTTTCCAGCTAGTAGTGCTGTGTGGCACTACAAGAAAGTTGGACAAAGTGTCCAGTCAGGTCCAAAAGGTACAATATCATTCTGTATGCAGCTCCACTGTATACAACATTATACAGCTTTATTATAATAGCTTTACCTCTCTAACTGCAGCATTGGTATTTTTAGAATGTTGCTGGCGAGATTTTCTGCAAATAAAAGAGAACAATTCACACAACAGCCTTTCAGACCTCTGAGTAGGATGTGTTAGGTGTGTCACTTGATAAAGACACGGTGCATGTAGGAGAGATGCACTGCACCACTACTTAATCACTACTGACAAAGCTCCTACTGTGCCTCCTTCTCACTTTGACAGTCAAGTTCACAGTGACTCCCCAAAGTACCAGACAAGTGCAGGCAAGTACACCTGTGTGCACCCAACAAATATGACACTCGAAACCATGACAAACCATGTCGTGAAATTAAAGCTTACAAATACAATTTCCAAAAACAAAAGATTGGACTGAAGGAAATGACAAATTTTCACATTTACTGTATACCTTCTTACTGTTCATGTTAAAACCATGAACACTTTTGGTCTGGAAGACAGCAACAGCTAAAGGTCCATTATAGATTGTGAGGGAAGTGGTGGAAAGGAAAGGAAAGGAAAGGAAAGGAAAGGAAAGGAAAGGAAAGGAAAGGAAAGGAAAGGAAAGGAAAGGAAAGGAGTAGGATCCGAATAGAGGAAGGAACAGGAGAGGAGCAGGTCTAGGTGAAGGGTTGTCTCATTAATCTCAAAAGGGTGCTGTGATATCTGCAGAATGCAAATGAAACTATCAGTCTTATCAGAGAAACAGAGATGGATGGAATGATAGAGGGATTGACAGTTTCATAGGGGAAAAAGCTCAGACACAAGCTGAAAAAAAAAAAGAAACTTTCTCCATACAATGTTTCTGTCACTGAAAAAGTAACAGTTTAGACTAACATGGGACGCTGACGGCTTTATGTGTGGAAGCACCTCTGCACACTGCACTCACACCTCTGATATGAACACTGAGATTTAGCTGTTTCAGACAAATACAGGGAACATCATTACAAGTAGAACAGCATTTAAATAGAGAACAGAGGGAGATACTGATTCATCATTACGAGAACTTTCCTATCTATGGTAATGTGTATTTTCACAGTTGCACCTTTTATCTTGTTTCTTGACCATGTCTCCCCTCCAAAAGCATCTGACATTAAAATATCTTTTAAATGGGCCTTCTTCATATACTGTGTTGCAGCTGTACAGTCCAAGTGGCAGATTGCTGAAGTCTAGTGAACAGATGATAATTTCATGATAATAATTATTATTGGACGAATCAGGATTTTGAACTGATGGTGGTGTTCGATGAAACATCAAGGGATCATCACTGAAGTTGCTGTACTTTATCCATAAGGGGACATGGATAACTGTATTCAGCTTCATGGCAATCCATCCAGTAGTTGTTGAGATATGTTAACACTGAACAGAGTTTTGGACAGACTGACTGAGCAACAGACCAGCAGTGCCCGAGCCGTAGAGACACACTGCTAGCATGGCTAAAATCAGGGTTTGTTTCTGTGCTGTTTGAAAAGGCAATTTTTTATTCATCTCATCAATTTTGTTCTCTGGCAGCCTCAGTGGCACGTAAAGGCTCTGCACTGTATGTTCCTGGAATACCAATCACCTTCACTACGGCTTGTTGAATTATCAGTTTATGAGTATGATTATCTGATGATCTTTAGGAATCTGTTGATGCCAGTAAGTTTCTCAAACTCAGGCACAGGACAGATTACATGTGCTGTAACTCATGTGGCAGGTGGTGGTCATCAGAGCTGAAACCTCGTCAGTCAGTCAACCTGTTTGTCTGCAAAGAGACAGAAATCCTGTGGTGAGATCAGCTGTGTGCTGAGCTGCCTCTGTGGCTGAGGCAGCATCTTTGCGGGTGTGCCGTTCAAATAGCTCAAGTCTCTTTATATTTGGCTTGGAGATGCTCCAGAGCAATGATCAGCTGATAGAGCAAAGGTCAGCTCTCTCACTGGGCTTTTTCTGACAGCCACAGAGCAATTGTTATTAAAGCTAACCCAAATCTCAGACCTACATTACTGCATATCTTCTGCTCCATGCATGCCTTAGTTTCCACTCTCCAACTCTCTGACCTTTGTTGTGTTTCTCTCACTCTATCTGTCCTTGCACTGCCTGTTCAGATTCTTTTATCCAGCTGACAGAAGCGCTGACACATTAAACTCTTTTTTGACATAGAGTTTTGCTACTGTGCGTGAATGAAACACTGAACACCTTTCGTTTTGTTCTACCTTTTCTTTAAAAAAAATGACTTTCTATTCAAGCCAGCAGAACATATTAATGGATGGATATAATGAACGTTTGTATGCAATGAGAAATAAAGTGGATTTTTCTCCTTCGCCTTTGTGTTTAGGCCATTAGTTTAAAACTCTCACACTCCTGATAATCAATCTTCCTCCTGTATCTCGCTCCCTCTCTCTCTCAGCTCTCCAGACCACTCAGCCTCCCAAGATCCTTTATCCCCCGGAGAGACAAGACACAGTGATAGAAATCACCCCTGGTAAGGACCAACAGCTCTTCTCTGTTTCTTTATTCTTATGTTAAAGTGGTCATTCTTACGGCTCTCATTGTGAGAATGCTGCCTCCACCTTTGGTGCAAAGTGTTCATGTCTGTGATGTTTCTTCATGGTGCAGATGTCTTCAGTTTGCCTTCAGGCACAAATGAACACTGAAGCTGTAACTGTATTTGATGTAAGTTGTTACATATAGCTATGCCATAGATACCTTCAGTGTGGGTGTTCATGTACACTTCGGTGTAGGATTTTAGCCGCTGTGTGCATGAGGTGTTTGTATGTGATCAGGTCATATCAAGCCGTGCATTATTGTTCATGATATTCCTGTAGATGGCACCCTTTTCTTTCTGTCTTCAGCACTGAGGCTGTCACTGTGTGTGCTAACAACCCAGGTCGTCATTATTGGTCCTGGACGAGCAAATGTTAAAAATGACATGAACTTCAAGATGGTGCTCCATTCATTCCCATGTCTCCCCTGAGACATGCGCTGAGAGTTTTTTGGGCCTCTGCATTGTAAGGCCGTCCGATCAGGTGCATCAGAAGCCTTCTCTGACTGAGCCGGCTGACTTCCTTTGCTTTTGTAATGATTGTTTATGGGAAAATGGCTTTTGGGGCCAGTGGGCATTACCTGACCCACGGTCCTGACTGTGGCCACCAGGCTAGAACCACCTGACCGCCTGCTGTGTGTTTCTGTGGCCTTGATAGTGATATTTTACTGAACCCTGTAGGGAAATCACATCCCTCAATACACAGTACCCTGGAGCTGGTGAGGACAGGGCATCTTGGGTCAGACGGTTGAAAGATGTGCCTCTGTGAGCACTGGACCAGCTCATGATCAGCCTGTACTGAACCCATTCTTCTCCTGCTGCGGTTTTGTTCTTTTATCTCCTCTACTCAGCGATTAGCAGCGACTGACTTATGCACTAAATCCAATTTAGTTTTTGCCAAAACGTTTACAGAGCCCACACAGGAGTCGCAGCAGCGCTGCCTTATCTGCTGATGAGACCTGGCAGAAAAAAGCCTGACATTTTCAAATCTAGTCTTTTCACTTTGCCTTTTTGATCAGATTGAGAGTGCGGAGCGTTCGGATTGGTTACTTACATCAAACATCAAAAAAATGTCTTTTTAACAGTGAACATAAGAGGAAATCAAGTTTCCGTTCGGGATGTGAACAAAAGGCTGTAAAACTGTTTTGATAGCAACGAGAAAGCTCTGAGGAAGAAATCTGGGAAAGAAAGGAGGAGGCAGGAATTTGAAAAATTGAAGGCATCTCATTAGGATTTGCTTGTTTGCTCAACAGTGTGGCTTGTGTTCTCGTGTGGGCCTGGTTGGCTGCCTTCATTGCCAGTTGTGTGTGTGTGTTCAAGTGCATATGTGCGTGCACGTATGTGTGTCTCCTGCTGTTCAGCGTTCTCTCTGACAATGTTAGCACTGTAGGCAGAAAGTGTGTGTGTGTGTGTGTGTGTGTGTGTGTGTGTGTGTGTGTGTGTGTGTGTGTGTGTGTGTGTGTGTGTGTGTGTGTTGTGTTTCCATTAACTCTCAGATTGATGTAGCAACAAATAGGCCCTAAGGCCTCTGTACACTGATTGCAGCAGGGACACCTTTTAATGGGCACCGCAATCTCACCACCCTGACACCCCCACCACACACGCAGAAACCCACCTACAGCAATAAAGGCTGCAGAATAAGACACACACGCATGCACACACACACGTACACACACACTGTATACGCTCTCTCTCACACTCGCAGTCACAGTGTGACCCTGCAGTACATTTTTAATTATCATCTTGTTTTAACCTGGGGGAGATTTACACCAGCAGCCACAGTTATGTTGCTCATTCTCCTCTTCCCCCCTCTCCCCACTTCTCCCTGTCTTTTCTCTATATTCACTTTTTCATTTTCTTCTTCTTCTCTTCATCCCCTCAGCTGTTGGTTCCTTTCCTTTTTCTTTTCTCCTTTGTTTTATTCAGAGTTTTTTCTTCTTCTCATCTCTGCCACCCCACGTCCTTCCTCCCTCTCCTCTGCTTTTCTCATTATTCTGTGATGCTGTGGGTTATAAACACAATTCATTATGCTCATTGTTATTATAGTGATGTGGGCTACTGGCAATACACAGACAAAATGAGCTATAATTAAAGATTGATCCATGATATGAGTATTAAGAAACATAAAAAATACATTCAAAAAGAAAGCGTAATGATGCTTGAGGAGTTCTTTGCACATCCTCTCATACATTCAGCCTCTAAAACCCTGCGTTGTCACAAGTGTGTAGGTGTGTTATGTGCATGCAGTATTATCAGTGCTATATGCAGCTTAAAAGTCTGGAAACGGCTCAGAATAAATGCATGACCTAAATGTCAGATGCATTTATTGGAAGACTAACTGTAGAAGCCAGATTCCCCAAAAGTTGGGAGGCTGTGTAAAACATAAATACAAACAGGATGCAGTCATTTGCAAACAAACTGTGTTTACAGACAATGGTTTTATAAAGTGTTCCTGAGCCCAAGTATTAATATCCTATATACAATCATGTGTTCACAAAGTGGTGAACCTCGCTCCACTCTTGCTTGTGAGTGACTGAGTCTTTCCAGGATGCCCCTTTCAGACCCAATCATGATACTCTCACCTGTTACCAATGAACCTGTTCACCTGTGGAATGATCCAAATAGCTGTTTTTGGGGGGATTCCACAGCTTTAGCAATGACAGAGGTATCTTATTCATTCCGCCTTCACAAACACAGTTCAAACCTCTTCCTAACATTTTTATTTCAGATTAAACTCATTCTGTACTCTCCTATCCGTTGTTCAGGGTTATACGATGAGTGGAACTGTTAGTGAAATGATGAAAATACGAGTGTGGAGGCATATGTAACTCATTGATTAGTCACAACTTCAAACAATGGATTGCCTGTTTTTCTCACTGTGAGCCAGAACAAAAGAATTGACAGAGGTGACTGATGAATGTAGACGAGAGAGGGGAAATTAATGTGAAAATAAAACCGGTGTGATGAAAATGCACAGAAACTGAGGCATGAGAAATTGTGATATGACTGGATAAATTAAACACGATTCGATTTAATAACTGGTAATGTAAAATGTTCCATTCATTCATCACAAGCTCAACAAATTGCTAAGGTTCATCATTTACCATCAGTAATTTGTCTTACCGATGCTCTCAGACCCAAATGTCAGTCATATTTAGAGCCAGCGAAGCCCAGCTAATTGCTCGGCTGTCGGTTGTTTGTCTCACTCCCTCTACTCTGATTCCACTGCTCGGTGGTTATGTGAGTATAAGACCTCCTTCTGCCAGGGCAAGTATCTATAAAACTTGTAAGAAGTGGTTTTAAGAATGGTCCTAAACTTTGACTAATGAGTCTAAAAATGTGTAGTAAAAGTTGTGACTTTTAGCAAAGTTGAAGTACTGACTGCAGCGACTCCGAGGTGTTAGAAAACCAGGAGTCAATCATCCCCTCTCTCTCTCAAGAGCTCAATCAGCTGATAGCAAGCCTCAGAAATGCATCGCATCAGTCATAACAGCTTCACTCACACCTTGTCGTGATTAAGACAACTCATTGTTCATGTGTTCAGCATTATATATGCTGACACATACAAGAAGGTGGAAGATGTGTCACCTGCAGTGATGTAGACGATATCAGCTCAGGACAGGAATCACACCACGGCCAAAGAGCCAGGGCCACATTTTCTTATTTAAAACTCCTAGTGTTTACACTCATAATGTGGGTTTCTACTGATAAGTGAGGGTGGGCGTGGGTAATTATCAGCTAATTATTCTCAACTTCTAATGGCAGTATGCATTAAAATGTTGCCCTTTGTGTTTACTTTGAAAATTTGAAGTTTGTTTACAGTCAGTTTTTCTTTTCAGGTCATCCAGTGCAATAATTAGTGCACTTTTTACTATTGATATCGACATTTTTAAGGACAGAATCCCTGCATTCCAAAATTTTACTGAAAAATAAGTTAACATTGTGCTGAAATACAGCGCTTGAGTGAATGCATTTAATGACTTTCCACCACCGCTAGACAACCAATGGAGGCTTCAGAGAGTCACTGTACCTGGCCAACAAATAGTCTCTCACATATCTCTAACTAAAACTGCACCTTGTCGTTTTAAACTTCAGTTTTTGTACAGTGAGATAGAACATGTTAATTAGTGTGCTTGAGAGGAGCCAGCTGTTTCCCACCGTTTGTACCATCTCCTGGCTGAAGCCTCATATTTAAGGGAATGAATAAATGAGCATGTTTCCCAAAATGTCTGATCCAAAAGTTACTCTGACTGGCTTTACACACTGCAGCCATAATTCCCACGTTCTGTGCAGATGACCCATAGTCGTACACTTGTTTCCAGCACACCCAAATTAACTAAGCTACACTGAGTCTATGTTAGTGTGAGTATGTGTGTGTGTGTGTGTGTGTGTGTGTGTGTGTGTGAATGCATGAAGTCTACCATGCAACTATTAGACCTCAGCTGTCTATGTTCATTTGCTGGCAACACGCTGAGTCATCTGGGAGATTAAATAAATAGCCTTCATGGAAATCACCTATGCACACACAGGTGGACACACACGCACACACACACACATACTGGCGGACATGTATGGGCAAACATGCTGCAGATGTGGGTATTAAACAGATTAAATAGCCTCATGTAAATCAGGTACAGAAACACACACACAAACACACACACGTCTGGGAACAGTGGACACATTTATTCACACTGTGGGCAGATGTGAACTCTACCTCTACACTCGGACTGAGACTAATAATCATCTCATCAATTTGTCAGCTGACAAAAATCATTTTTGAAATTCTATCAAGTCATTTATTAAGCAAAAAAGCCAAACACTTGCTGCTTCCAGCTACTCAAATTTAAGAGTTCTGGCTGATGAGATGATTTTCAGAAATAATAGAATAATCAGTTTCTAATGAAAATAGTCATTGGCGCAGCCTCGGCTTAGGCCACGCATGCACTCAAACAGGGGAGCCTTGTCACAGTTACTTTCAAAAATACACACACACATGCACACACACAGTAGCAGCTATTAGGTGCCAGTGAGAGGTTGGCTGTGAAAGGCAGGGTAAGATAAGGAGGCAGGCTTTCTGTCTCCTCTTTTTCTCCCCTCTTGTCTCTGTTTTTCCGTCTGTCTCTGTCTTCTTCTTCCCCCTTCGCATTTATCTCTCTACGTCTGTCTCCCTCCGTCCCTGCGAGGTGTCTGCCTCTATCTCATTTTCCTTCCAACTGTCTGTCTTCCCTCCGCCACTCCCTATATCTCTAACTGTCCCTTTGTCTTTCTCTCTCTGCTCATTCAGGCTTTTCATTCATGTGCCTTAAAACGGTGATGCGTCATGTCATTATTCCCTTTCAAACTGTCACAGAGCGATAATGTGAGGTGGGAGGGGTGCAGGATGGAATGAATGCAACACAGGTCTTTATATTTCAGATTTTCCTCCATGAGAGAGAGAGAGAGAGACTCTGCTTGTGTTTGCAGTTGTTAGTCATCTTCAGCCCTGTAATTCAGAGCAGAATAAAGCAGCACAATGGCTCAAAAGTGTCAAATTATCTGCAACAATAATGCACAACAATGCATTCATTTATGCCCAGTTAAAGGTATAAAAAAAACTTGTTTATGTACTAAAATCCAAAAAGAAAATTGGTACTAATTGAAAATAAGTAAGAAGGTCAAAGATGAGGGGGGCTGAGAAACAATAAGTGCAGAGGCAAAACAATGGTGAAAAGACAGAGAGGAAGAATGAGGATGATGAGCAATACAGTGGAGTGGAAAAGTTTTTTTTGGAATTCTACAATATATTAAAATGAAGCGAAGACAGAAGGAAAGTGCAGCAGAATGTATGAGTGACGGAGGGAGAGAACTAGAGAAAGACAGGGTGGAGAGAAAGAAGAGCAAAGCAGGGAAGGAAGGAGCTGAGGAAAACTGAGGGATGAAGCAAGGACAGATGAAGAATGGCATGGAAGAGGTGAAAAGAACATGAAATTCAGAAAGTGGTGCAATAAAGTAGAACAAAGAGAGAGCGATGTGCAGGGAGGAAAGCTTGAAGGATGATGGAGGGAGGGAGGATGGGCCAAAAGTGGATCAAGTAGGCTTCTCGTTCGCGGCTGCCGACAGCTGAAGTGACTAACAACTGTCAACCTGCAGGCAGGTTTTATCAGCTAGCCGGCTAATTAAGATAACTTCATGAGTGAGTTGAAAGTGATAAGATAAGACAAGATAGAACTTTATGTCCTCAGAGGGAAGTGGTTTTACAACAGCTGCAGCACAAAGTAGGAAAAACTTCAAATATCTACAAGATGCAAAGCCAAAGCTGTAAAGAGGTTTACTGTAAAGACCATGAAACTATGGACTGATCAACAGAAAGGTGCAAATCCAAAATATACACGAAGCCTTGAGTCCAATGAGAATCCAGTAAATATGCACTTGATGGCGATGTACATATTGTACTAAAAGAGGCTGAAACTACGTGTCCCAGGTATCAGCATCCTGCAGAAGGCAGGAAAATGAAGAAGCAGCATTGTTCTTGTGTTACAGCGCAGAGCGAGCTAGTACTCGTATTACAAGTATGAAAATATAAGATCAGGCTGTTATTTATTCTAACATTACCCCATTTGTCTGCTTAGCTCACGAAAAACAAGGCCAAGGTAAGAAAGGGCTGGATTAGGAAGGGAGGTAAGAAGGAGCGACAGACACACATCAGCCAATTAGACTGTTGCATTGTGGGAGTATCTGTTTATCACTGTCAGCACACATACACAGTGTTTCTGTCTTCATCACTCTCCATTCACTCACAACACACACACTCGACACACAAAACATCACACTACATAATATAGTACAGGGCGTTTAGCCTCCATCAGTGT
The DNA here is from genome assembly GCF_039877785.1 of Chaetodon trifascialis. Lineage (NCBI taxonomy): Eukaryota > Metazoa > Chordata > Actinopteri > Chaetodontiformes > Chaetodontidae > Chaetodon > Chaetodon trifascialis. Next base: position 8,907,313 of record NC_092060.1, read on the forward strand.
AATAATGTGCAAACACACACACACCACACACACAAACAAATCTCTCTTGATGCCTCAATATATAAACAGGCTGTTGACAGACATGAGAGGGAGAAGAGGGGGGCAGTGAAAGCTGAAAGGAGAGAGAGCATCCAAGGGATTTCAAAAATAATTGCAGGTGAAAGGATGATCGATATGATGATGAAAGCACAATAAAGAGTGGGTTTTGTTCTTTCTTTCGCTCTCACTTTCATTTGTCATCTGGCAGCCTCATGAATATGGTAATCAGCTTTTGTTTTCAACCTTGATGGAGAGGGAGGGACGGATGGAGAAGCAGACTGAAGGGGAGGTAGAGTGAGAGGAAGAGAAGAGGGGGAGAAAGGTGTTTGATGGAGGTGAGACGGTCACCAAAATATCTGTTTCACCGAACAGCAAGAGAGACTCAGGCCTGGAGAAGTGGGCTTCAGACTGCAAGGTCAATGGTTTAAGTCCCTGCACAGGCCGGGAGGATATTTGGATGGAAATTGAACCTTTCTTATTGTTGGCCCAAGTCAGGCACCGTTAAAAGCGTAATGTGTGTGCCCATGTATTCACGTTGTGGGGACAAAAATCTGTTTACACTATCACATGGGGACACACAGTCACATGTGGGGACAATTTAAATCATTACATTTTAGGGTGCAGACTGAGGATAGGGTTAAGGGTTAGGTAAGGTTAGGTTAGTTGTAGGGTTAGGAATAGGCAGTGTAGCAGAACTGGCCTCTAACTGACCTTCTCTTACCCTCTGTGCAATACGCCAGAGAAATGGAGTTGTAAACCAGTATAACTGGTTGAGTTATAGACCATCTGGTTTGCTTACAAGGAAGGTGTTAATTTCAGAGACAAGATGTCTGGCCCTGAGGAATCTCCTCCATGTTTTCTTTTCGGGGAAGCCAGAGACACAGACACCTCAACGTCAAAGGTTGCCTTCTCTTCACCTTCTCCTCACTATGTTTCTCATGGCAATGCTAATTCTCTCCTGATAGCCCCAAGAGAGATCAAGACAATAAAACCGTCTGGAGAGACAAATGCCAGGCCCCAGAGGAACCTCCAAAAAAATCAGACAATGCTGATGGGTTGTAAATTGGACCTTCCCGAAGCAACTTCTGGCATAGGCTGTGTGCTTTTTTTCAATACTCCGGGATAACCAAACTTCTATGTTAAACGTAACTTTTGATGTTTTCACCCTACAGGACTCATTGTACGCATAATATTGGTGTTTTCCCAGTATCTCTAACCTGAAGTATGACAAAGTTGTGATTTTAACTGTTTTATAAAGTTTGACTGAATTTTTATCATGGAACCATACTGCCATCTAGAGGTTCATAACGATACGCTTGACGTGATGCATTTATTAACAAGTAACCGTAATAGTGATAATCATCTTGGGCAAATATAGTCTGCCTCTCTTTATTTCTTTATTTTGTGTTAGTTATACCTTGAGTCATCATTTATATTAGGACGAGTATTATAAACTGTCACCATGATTATCGTTTAACGTTGTCATCCAATCATAGGAATTGCCTAATGCATGCTGTGAACAATGTTGAAATGTCATTGAAAATCGTCCATTCAAAATATATGTGATTGACCATAGTGAGAAGCAGATGAGCCCCTCGTATGAATCATTAATTAATTCCAGCTCCATGAGGCGAGATTACATTGCACGTCACAAACCGTCTCACGTGTGTGACGGCCTGCCCATTAGACACGCCCCGGAGCGAGATTTAAATGTCTGCAGCCGCAGCATGAATTCAGTGCGCGTTACTCAGTCTTGTCTTAAGTAATGTTTTAGTTTGTTTTAGTTTTGTTTGTTACTTCTTAGTTGTCTTAGTCTTGTACAGTCGTTTCGCTCTTTAAGTTTTTGCCGTCTTCGAGCTACGCAAAAGCCAAACCGAGTAGCGTGGTTTAATTTTCCGAAGACGTGTTTCTATAGTTTGCCGTAAATCTTCATTTTTCTAAGCCACATGTTTTTGTTTTAGTCTGTAAATTTTAGTCAAATAATAATAATTTTGTAGACCCTTTTCGAGTGGCCATCGAAGAGACTATCAATTTTGTTACTATCCGTCTAAAATAATCCTTCACGGACTCAACCGAACCAAAACCCTGCAGCCAGCTGTTGATCCTTGGTCTGGGTTAACAACCATCCGGAGCCGTCCCTTATCTGTAACCGACACCGTAGAACCCAGTTCGAGAGACGTCACCGTCCAACATCAGCTCTTCACCTTGGTGTGCCTGGGCCTTCCACCGGACCACCGAGCAGATCGAGCCATGGACGAGCACCTGGGCATCTTCAAGTTAGTTCGGAGCAGAACCCACCGGGACGCCATCAATCCAGTAGGCATGCTCAGCGGGTTTGAATAAGAGTTGGTCAGTGAGGTTAAGATACTGCTAATTTATCCAAATTCTCTCAACTGCTCGTTTAATCCCTTAACTTTACGTTCGCGTCCCCATTATCCCCTTACAACTACTTCTCACTATCGCCAAACTGGTTTGTCATCGCGTTGCCATAAGTTTCTTTTGTGTTCTGTCATATCACCTCATATCTTCTGTCGTACCATTCATGATATATCATTCATTATCCATAATTCTGCTTAATAAATGATATTTTGATATAAGTCCTGGTTAGACGGTGTCCTTTTGAGCTGAATATATACGACCCCTGTATCCAGAGTTTACACTTCAGATTACCAGACTGGTTCTCCGTTAGTTCATTCGTTAGTATTTTATCAGCGTTATAGCAGTTAATCTCTGCAGTCCTTCTTAGCTGAGGAAGGTGGTGCCCCGTCATTTTATCAACGAATGCAACATCAAATTAAGGTAGTTCCCCTACAGCAGATAGTTGTTATGGTTTTGGTTAGAGTAAGGCTCCAGGAAATGAATGTAAGTCTATGTAATGTCCCCACACAAGTGATGAAAACCCTGTGTGTGTGTGTGTGTGTGTGTGTGTGTGTGTGTGTGTGTGTGTGTGTGTGTGTGTGTGTGTGTGTGTGTGTGTGTGTGTGTGGGTGTGGGTGTGTGTGTGTTTCCTTTCAATTTGAAAGCAGCATGAGTGGATTTTTTGCCCACTTGGGGGCAGCATAAAAAGATGTGTGCAGACATATCATCACCTTATGCAGATGTTGTGGCTCTGAGCCATTTTTTTTACTGAAAACAGGGTTGCTGGAAACATGATTGGTGAGGACGGTGAGGCTGAACCAAAACTGCAAAGTTGTGGGAAAAACAATGAGCTGAAAGATGCGAAAATGAACTGAACTGAATACCTCTCGCCTCACCCTCCCCAACGGTGGCTGCTACACATTGCAAAAGGCTTTCTCTGGAGTCAGTGTTTGATTTGTCCGTTGTGACATAGAAACATGGCTGTGCAACATGGCGGAGTCTGTGGAGGAGGACCTGTTCTCTCCGTTGATATAAAGCTCATTCTAAGGTAACAAAAACACAATAATTTTCATTCACGGATGACAAAACACTCTTGAATAGTATACTCCATTTCTATCATAACCCACCAATAGATCTGCCTAAATGTTACACACTGGACCTTTAAGTGGCATTCGGCTAGATTCTATCAGCAAAATGCTTTCAGAGTAAAATGTAGTTGTCTCTGCAAGGTTTGCTGCTTTGCCAACAAATCCATAAATCAGGACCACTCCCAGCATCTTGAAGCTGTGAAGGAGAAAGCACCATGCAGCAACACAGAAGTACTGAATTTAGCTGCAGTATGCTGTGGGTTAACTATGATTTTTGGGAATATATTGAATATACAGCGGTGGAGTATGCTGCAGGGGCCGTTTGAAAAGTTTCCATTGACAGTCTGATTCATTACTTGTCTGTGACTCTGCCTCTAATACCTGAGAGGTCATATGTCTTCTGTGAAAGAGATAGCGACAAACTTTCCAGAGCTGCCGTTCAAGGTTCAGGGTTCAAAGTTTCACTTTGAGGCAGCACTGGTCAATTTAGTGTTGGAAGACATTATTTCAGTACTTTTCTAATGGAAGTGCTTTTTTTTTTTTTCTGAAGTGATACCTCGCTGTTTGGCACACTGTGATCTCCGTGTCTCCATCACTGTCTAATTATTTCTCCTGCTGTCTTTCCTCCCTCCCTCTCTCGTCTTCAAACTCTCGCTCTCTCTGTGGGATAAGGATCCTGTGGAGCCAGAATTGGATTTTTATTAAGTAGAAATCCCCTTTGAAAGTCTACCTAACCAAGACCTGTGTGTGTGTGTGTGTGTGTGTGTGTGTGTGTGTGTGTGTGTGTGTGTGTGTGTGTGTGTGTGTGTGTGTGTGTGTGTGAGAGACTGCGAGGATTAATGAGTTAAGTATGATTGAGTGAGGTTCCACCATGCAGCACCGACAGTTCCTGGAGTGTCTGCAGGCTTGACACATGTTACTGGTTTTCATGTCAGAACACTTGACTTCACAGACTGAATGCTTGTGACTTTATTGTGAAGTTTTGCTGCATCTCTCTCTCACGGCCTTCGCCCCACTTCGTATTAAGGTTCCTGATTTGAAATTCATAGGATCACATCAATATCGTCTCAGCTGATCGCATGGATGCACCATGATTAAAGTTCAACGCTGTACCCCATTTAAAGGCTGTCTTTGGAATCCCAAGCATGTGGCACAAAGCACGGCAGGTAACCTGAACATTTTGTCAACTGGAGCAACAAAGTCCAGTGAGATTTGTTGGATTCCTCCGTTTGCCGGCCACTTTGCATAAAATGTGGTGCTTGCCATCGGCGTATCTCACAAGACTTGGAACTGTGAACCAGTTATATCAGACAGAAAATGTGTCACAGAGTCCAACCACGATCTCTTGGCCTTCTTTCAGCAGATGTCGTGGAGACAGTTTATTCGTCAAGTATGGAATATCAGTCACATGATATCACGTGGTTGTGTATGGGGGGAGACCCCTGTCTCTGTTTAAAGAGAGTCTTTGGTTTTAGATGTGGATGGATCCATGTTTGGCATTTACAGTCTTCTGGTTGATGATACAGTATATATGTTTTTCTATGCTCAAATTCTTCAAAACTTGGTTTCAACTAAATAAATGCTCAATGATTATACTAATGAACTGCCACTCATTCAGGATAAAACTCTGCTGCTGTGGGAAAGGCAAAGAATTTCCATTCAAACGCAGCTCAGAGGAGAAAATGATGTCCATAACTAGGTCTGAGAGTGCCCAAAGTGTGCTTCTTCTCCAGTCAACACTTCCTCACTCCCGAACGACAGAATAGGACAGAATCGTCTGTATTGAAAATAGCTTAAATCTGTTTTCATGTCCGTGGTCTCCCACATTGTTAACGTTCCCACCACTCATTGAGAACATAAAAAAATATGTCAATACTGACTTTTGTTTCACAAGGAACAGGAACAATGTTCTTCTGCATCAAAGTGCTGAACACGTGTGTTTATCACGTTCTCCACCGCGACTTCCTGTCTTCCTCCTGACTACCAGTTAGAGCCAATAAACATAACTATGGGCCGTACTGACCTGCTTCCACTTCTTAAAGCTAATGGTTTCCGCTCTGGTTTGCCTGCTGTAGAGAAAAACAGCTTTAAACCACCAATTAATTCAATAAAGTAAACCATATTCCCAAGTTTCTTAGATTCAGTGACTTTGCTTGGCTGGAGGTACATTCAGACGTCCAGCTGCTGATCATCCTGAGGCACTTACTGAGACAAGATGATTTATTCCTTTAGAAAAGGACACAAACCTGTCCTCGTCTGATTTAAATAAGTTTAGAAATGGCTCGGGAAATGGATGCTGGGCTATAGTAATTTAGCCAAAAAAAAATAAATTAAAAAAAAAATAATAATAATAATAATAATAAAAAGAAAAATGTGTGTTTGTAAAACTCAGTGAATATTTGAAATGTGTGCAACAGAGAATAACATAAGCAGATGGAGGCAGTCTTGATTTAAGTCAAACATTCATAGCTTTTCTCTCGCTGCAGTCATATAAGCCCGTCTTCCTCAGTCCTCTGTGTCTGTGCATTCATTCATTATATGTGTACGATTGCATTTGTTGCCCTGTGTGTGTTTGGTCTCTGAGGGCAGCACTTTTTCACCCCTCTTAACATTTTCACGCCTAGAACAGCTGTGGGAGCGGAAGCAAGAGGGGAGAAGCCGAAGAGGTATCTTAAGTGGAATAGTTTGTTTCTACCACTTTTAGATGTGTAATGGAGGTTAAGAGGTCTCCTACGCTCAGTCTGCTGCTACGTATGGACAACGCTGCTCATCTCAGTTGACTTAAAGAAGGGTGTCATGACCTCAAGTGAGTGATACACAGCAAGGGCAATAATGCATCGACACAGGCTTCCTCGAAGTGCTCACTTAAAGATCACTTCTCGTGTACTTTTCCCCTCCATCTTTATGCCCAGCGTCTCCAACAAAAACAAATTTACCGGCATCATACCTCTGAAACCATCTGCCCCCCCACACCCGATCCTCCTAACATGGACCTCAGCGCCATCACACGCCTCGCAGTCACGAAAGCGAAGGACGCCGATCACCCCCTCAATCAGCACTTCACATTACTTCCATCTGCTCGGAAATAAAGGACTTTGAAATGGAGAAGAGCTCGATTCAGCGGGAGTTTTATCCTTTCTGCCACGGCAGCCCTGAACGAGCCGCCTCGCTGACACTGATGCGAGCTGGGATGTATGACTGCAGACGTGAGGATTTTATGTGCTCTCTGTGTCTGTGTTCTGCCGGCAGTGAAAACACATCTCACAGAGGAAAATAAATCTCAATCAAAAAAAGGAAAACTCTGGTATTTTCTAACCTGGCTTTAATTCTAATGGCCTTTCTGACTGTGGGTCATGATAAATTGCACTCAGGATTCTGTTAATGATAACAGGCCAAGTAGTGGGAGGCACACAAATTAGCCTATTGGGTTACCTCTTTAGCTAATTCCATAGCAATCTACTTCTGGATCAACTTGCCAGCTAACCAAACAAGCTGCCAATTCATCTGCACTAATAACACATTTATTATTTATTACAGAACGCCACACACACTACAGTTGACTCCATAGTGAGAAGTAATTTGAGATTTTGGACACTTTCATCAGCATTTTGCAGAATTACTGACCGCTGTAGAGTCACACGACAGTCGTTTCTTACCTATAACATGCAGAACGCTGCACTGTGGGATTGTCAGCAGAAAGCATGGACATGGACTCTACTTTTCTTGTTGCTGAAGTTTTCTTGAATTTCCTGGGAAGACAATAATAATCTCCTGGTATTACTTACATCTGAACTACTGCCAAGTAAATCGATAGTGACCACATGGAAACAAAGCAGCATGTGGACATGAGTAGGCAACTTGTTTAGTTTGAAAAAGAGCCGAAAGGATTCATAAAAGAAAGAAAATGGATTTGGAAAGCTTCAGGGTGCTCGCACTGCTTTGTGAATGCAGAGCTAGCCACAACAGGCCTTTCTCACCGATGACGTGTTCACATGTCACAGAAGGAGAAGCGCAGATAAATGATAAAATTCATGATGGCTGATAGCTGCTTCGGTTTCAGCATCCTGGCTTGCTTGAATAGAACAGAGCCATTGTTGATGAGATTAGTGGCACCTGAGCTTTTCCCGCTGTGAAAAAGACCCTTTTAAACCTCTTGAAAGCAAACATGAAGGAAAGTGGAATCATGTAGGAAACACCTCGTCATATGGAAAGTACATGAAGAAAAGGTTTGAATTTCAGCACCTTCGCAAACTGCAGATAAACACCATCAGAGCAAAACAGTTTAACTCATATTCACATACTATCAATAATGTAGAAATTTTACACCGTTGCTTTGAAAGGGATTCTGATATTTCTGACGCACAAATAACTTAAAACCACCTCTGAAATCTTTGTCATAGCCTGAAGTATTCCTCCCCAGTCTACTGTCCAGCGGGGTCAGCTGTCCAGCGGGGAATGCCGCAATAACCTGAAGCGCCTGAAATGGCTTGAAGAATTTAAATTGTCCAGTCACTTGTAGGCCTACAGCTTCTCAAACCGCAGATGACTCAAGCAATTCAGGGAGAAAATTAAATTTTCCATGTAATCCGTCTTTTAGTCTACTTTGTTAACTGTTGCCGCTGAGCTGGAGAAGTAGAGCACGGCTGGATGTTTTGGGACCCTCGGGTAACAGCTGTCAGTCAGCCATCACCTGCCACCCAGTTCTGTCATGAAACCCCCCAACACACACACTTACTCATTCACACACACGCGCACACACACGCGCACGCCACCACTGAGACCAAAACTATTAGCACTCGTAACCTCTTGTGGGCTCACTTGCTTTTTCTTTCCTCTGTCCTTTATATTTCTCCTCCTGATGCTTGTTTCTTTATTCAGCTCACAGCCAACCACCCTCAAGGCCACAACCATCTGCTCATTCCTATTATCATTTTTACTCATCTTTTTTCTCCTTATTTCCATCGGTGGCGAGTGATTATTTACCTGTGCTTGACTGCAGGTACAAAGGGCCTCTGTGTCGACACACACATGTAATGTTGGTACTTTCTCTTATGGCTTAGTGTGCAGCAAGCAGCCCAAACTCTCAGTATTGCCATGAATTGGAAAAAGAACTATATAACTCACGTCATTTTTAGGAGATAGGGCCTCTCCTGTTTATATGCAAAATTGGAACACAATATTAGAATCACCTCAGGATATTGACACACTCTTCACAGGCTGTGTAGAAAGTCTGCCAGCCTAACTGAGATGAGCAAACCCTACCCACAACCTTAAACTTACGTTTAACACCATACACAATGTGACACAAGCGACTCATAGTAATTTGAGCTCCACAGAGCATTTTAGCATCTTTTAGCTCATTGTTTTGGTTTTGCAGTTGTACTGTGTAGGTTCAGATTCACTGCTCCCATCAACCTGATTTTCAGCAACAGAAAAGATAAACCACTGCAAACCATTATGCACCACTTGACAAACAACTAGCTGATGAACCAATAGGAGCATTAAGCTGCTAAAGAGTACGAAATGGAAAGTGAATGTTGCAACTATTTGCTAACAGCCAGCTCAACTTCATAAGGTGGTGACATGTCACTGCTGAGATTCCAGCTTGTTACACTTCCCATAAGTGGGCATAAATACATAAATAAATAAACACGTAGTGCATTTTTGAATTTCCATCACATCATGTATTTGTTAGGTGGAGCATGTTTCGGGCGCCACAGCGTGGGCATAGTGAAGCCTATATGTTTGGTGCAGGGCACAACAGCATACGCGTTCTTCACCTTTCTGTTATCATTCTGTTCTGTGGTGCAGAAAGAAGAATCAGAAGCCGTGATAGCTTTGATGACAGCCAGTATGCATTCTGAAGCTAAAGCCCTGTACATAGGAGATTCTCTGTCAAGTCTGATCAAGTGGAAGATTGTTTGAAATGCAGCGTTGACTCCAGCAGAGGTTAATGACCTCTCAGAGATAGTCTCATACGTTTATGGTAATCAAGGTAACATGTTAGGATTAACATGCTAATGACTTCCTTATGTTCGAGGAAAACTGGGAGCAGACAGAAACTCCAGTGTGATAAACTATATCAGCTCTGAATCTGTCAGTGATGCTGGATTTAAAACAAGCCCCTCATGAATGGTCATTTAATTAACCTTGTCAAGCATATCTGCAGTAATCTCCAATCTAATTTAATCTGTTAATTTAAAACTGTTCTTAACGAGGCCAGCCCCCCAGCCAATCAAATGTCAGGTATAGAAGCATAAAGGACTTGGTTAATTAGAGCTGTCAGGAAGTGACCAAATATGGATGGGGGGGGGGGGGGCGGGGTTTCCTTTTATTACTTTCTTGGGTTATTAATTCTGTGGGAATCACCTCGGGTGGTATGGTTGCATGTGTGTGTATGGTACCTGTGTGTGTATCTGTGGGGATGAATAAAGAAGAGGAGGGGGGGTGAAGGGTAAGAGGAGAGATATGGAGATACAGAAAAGAGGAAGAGAATGAAAAATATTTAGTTTATTCAGAATAATCAAATATGTCTCTTTCCAACTTTGTGGCAGCTTCATTTCCTGTTAGACAGGAAATTGAGCCTTAGCATTTCCAGAAGTGATTCTCCATCTCATATTTATCGAATAATATTCAGTCTCTCCAGTGGGAAGGTAATGTCAAATTATATTGAGAATGTGCGCAGGGCTGTCTGAGGATTTCATATCACTGTAAACATGTTAAATATGTTATTATGAAACAATACGATTTAAATCTGCAGTTTCTTTAACTTTTGAACTTTTAGAATAATTTCCTTTTTTTGTCGCAGTTGCCAATAATTTGAAATGAAACAGATTGTGCTTTCAATTGGACAGCTGCCATATGTGACGGGGTGTAACCGTGTGTGTGTGTGTGTGTGTGTGTGTGTGTGTGTGCGTGTGCGTGTGCGTACATGAGTATTTTAGTGTGGAAAGGGAAATAAAGTGGCTCAAATCCCATCAGAGCTGACCTGTGAACAGACACCATCAAAGGGTTACTGACGTGTGCTTGTCAGTTGTTTCTGGTTTCTGCCCCGTCTGGGTTTCTCTGCACACACACACAATCTGCTGATGATACTTCATAATGATAACCAAGTAGAGAAGGACTGTATTCTAAACCATGTTTGGAGTAGAGTCCAAACATGGAGTCTCGGTTTCTCTTCCTTCAAAATGTGATTGCAAAGTCTGAACACAGCAGCAGTTTGTTGCCAGATAATTACAAGATTTCTACACTATGAATTTTTAAAAAGTATTTCAAAGTCAAAGTGGAAACATCCTTCCTCTCACCAGCACTGAGAGATAAACATCTTCATGTTGAGGGACACACAGATTCAGAGTTTTCATGCATATAAACATGCCTTTGGCTTTGTTCTGGGTGGTTTATCACCACTGGCATTCTTTTTGTGAGGTTAAACTAATCGACGCCTGGCACGAGCTCCATACGTTACATATAATTGCATTACATACACATACATGAAAGGAGCATCCATCTTCTAATCTAACTCTCAGCACAAAAGCAAATACAGTTAATCTGTTAACATGCAGGGCACAGAGCGTTTTGCTGGATAAGTACTTTGATACACAGGCGGTGATACATTTTGTACAATTTCCAAACAAATGAAAGTGACGTCACAGCACTAGGCACGGTATGATTGACAGTGATTTACAGCGACATGCAGCACGACAGCAGCACAGCAATGACCACTTGGCAACAAAGATAGAAAACAAATAATTTCAGAAATGCAAGGATTAGTATTGAAAGCCTGGAAACTGAAGTTGGCACAAAGGATGGGATTTTGGAGGAGCGTCGCTGCCGCATGCACAGATACACTAAAAATAGGAAGCATTCGAAATTAAAAAGGAATAATTTCTTAGAGGCAGGATGTCTGTAAATAGACGAAATGAAAGCATGAACAGCCTCCCAGGTTACAGCTGAGCTGTCCATGTACTGACACGTGGATGTATGTGTGCGTCTGCGTGAGTGTGTGTGTGTCTGTGTTTGTGTATACGCATGCTCGTGTGTGAGGCACCATCTGTGTTGCCATGTGCAGCTGCGCTCCCTCGGAGCCCAAGACCCAAAACTCAGCTGTTACCTAGACAACCCCCATACACCCCATACCTGGTCCTCACACACACACACACACACACGCACACACACGCACACACACAGAGTTCAAACCACCTAAAGGTCTTACACTGTGTGTGCTTTTAAATGAGCAGATGGACAGAGATGTATTAGATATGAGATGTGTGTGTGTGTGTGTGTGTGTGTGTGTGTGTGTGTGTGTGTGTGTGTGTGTGTGTGTGTGTGTGAGAGAGAGAGAGACAGAAACATGGAGAGAAAAGCAGATGGACAGTCTATTTTTCAGTTTTAGATGACTTTCCCCTTTACTTAAGTGCGTGTGTGTGTGTGTGTGTGTGTGTGTGTGTGTGTGTGTGTGTGTGTGTGTGTGTGTGTGTGTGTGTGATTTCAGTCTCTAATGAAATATACTTTTGGTAGATTTACATTTGTACTGCTTTCAGTCATTTTTGCAGGGTCAGGATAAGCGTAGAACCGCTTCCAGTCTGATAATAATAAGGATAGCACTCATACTAGTGAATGTATCATTGTAGAATTAAAAAAAATCACCTTGTTGAATTGTTATAAATGTGATATTAACACATAAAGTTATATTTAGCCTATTACCAGAGTGCAATGATAATATGGGGGAGTTATCTCAGGCATCCATTGTTCTGGAAGTAAAGTTTCCACTGAGTTTCTGCATAGATAATGTTGGCCGACAGTTTGACCACATCCCAAAAACACCTGTTAACCTGTTGGTAAACAGGTTCATTGGTAACTGGTGATAGTATCATGATTGGGTATGAAACGGGCATCCACAAAAGGCTCAGTCATTCACAAGCGAGGAGGATGGAGGGAGGTTTCCGTGGAACAAACAAGCAGTGTCAACAGCATGTTTATTAGTATCTGCTAACAATCCCACAATGCAATACAATGCTGTGCAAAATTATGCTAAATTGTGATGACTCATTCATGTCAAAAATATCAATTTACTGCTCAGTATGGAGTGAGCCACAGAGTCTTAATTGTGTATATAATAACGATATCTAATTATTATCAGACGCAGCCATGCAGTCACTTTAAATTGAAATGTTGCTCAGATGGCACTTCATACTCAGAAAAAAGCGTTCAGAACCAGCAGTTTTCTGACTTCAGAACTCCATGCTCATACTGATGATGGGTGTCTGAGCCTGGATTTTCTCAAGTATGCTTATTACTGTGGTACACACACTTCCTCAGGGCTGCGTTCAGTGTAGCTTTCCTGATTATACTGCCCCCCTCTGGCAGGTAAGGCCAATGAACTCTCCCTCTGTTCGGTATTGACATATTATCTCAAGTTTCAACTTTGTTTATTGTCATTCATCCATATACACAGCACACAGCTGAACAAAATGTGGTTCCTCGTGGGCTGAAAGTACTACTACAATAATATAGAAATGTTGTGTTTACATGCCCATATCTAAACCAATATAACCAAGGTGAACAATTAAGTGAAGATACAGCCCATAAATTCAGTTGCGATTGTACATAGGACCAGTAGAAGGCACAATGGTGGTGATGGACAGGTATAAAGCATCAGCGGTGTATTATGTTATGTGCACATGCAAGAGAAATGTAAAAACAATAAGATATAGTCCAATAAAATGTACATGAAAGTAAAGTAAAGTGTAAATAGGAGGCACAGAGGTGATGAGGGACCGGTATGAAGTGTCAGTGTAGTCCAGATATGTCCAGAGATGCTCACTGGAGGGCCAGAGGTGTAATCCAGGTGTCAGGTGTGTACAGAAATGTTCCTGTGTGTGTGTAGATATATATGTGTGTGAGAGGGTGGAGTCGGAGTGGGGGGAGGATAATCCAGCATTGCGTGTCATTTAGAGCTTCAAATTGTGAGTAGAAGTCCTCCTCAAGGAGCCTCCCAATGACAAGAATGGGACAAGAAAGCTTACAATGACCTGGATGAATGAGAATATTCACAGGCTTTGTAACAGAGATATTTGATTTCACTCTGTGATTTCTGTGGTCAACTGTTCCCTGAAATGAAGAGAGCTTTTAGCTCTGTGTATTTTGGATTGTCCCTGTTGAGTGAACACCTGAAGGTCTATGCCTCTCAGTTGAGAATTACTGGTATATGACAAGAGTTTTAAGCAATTTCATAATTGGTGCCCCTGAATTTAAGTGTACACTCTGGCTCTTGGGGAGCTGTCTGGACTTATTAGGACCACTAGTGTTTTTCCAGCCTTGTGCAGTTCTTGCAGAATGTTTGTAATTCTGCAGCACAGAAGTAAGATTTGAGTGGAAAGGATCAGCGCATTGGTTAAGTCCATGTCACTGGAGCATGCTGCTGCCATAATTAAACAATGTGCTTATGCAAGTCTTGACGGGCTGCGGCTAGCTGTCAGAAGTGGCTAGGTTCTTTGCTGCATCCACAGATGGGCATGAAAGGAGCAGCGCACAGAAGGTGGACGGAGAGGCAGAACAATCTCTCCACAGCAGTCAGCTTTCTTTAAGTCAGCTGCCTAACTCTCATGTGATGAGTATGGTGTTAAGTAACGTTAAACCCCATGGTAACAGTACTCAGTAGTAGGCTGTCATCTGGTCCATTTTGCGGAACTTTAGAATAAATTTGCCCCTAATTCTCCATGTTAGGGCATTGTTTCAGTCAGAGGGCCTCAGTCAGGACCTTATTCTATCGGCCTTATTTTATATAATTGTACCTTATTGTCTTCTTTGGCCTTCTTTAGCCTCTTGCAGCTGTCCATTGCCAGTCAAAGACCTGTATCTTCTATCTGTCTGTGGTGTTTTAACTACTGGAATCAATGTGTGAAAATCTTCAGTTTGATCCATCGAGCTAATTAAATCTCACACATTTCTATACTGGAGCTCACTGGCTCCACTGCTCCCCTGACAGCATTGGATTTCCAGGGAAAAGGGACGATTCAATTCAATAAGCTTTATTTAATGTTAATCTTGGTGATAAGTAGGCCATGGTTTAATGAAGGGGCTGAATCACAGATGACCGAAATATAAGAATATGTCAAAGAGTCAAAGTCTATAATTCCAAGTCTATTAACTTAGGTCCTTTCTTGTCATACGTACTTGTCAAGTCAAATATCGGATTCTCTCAGTGTGTGTGTGTGTGTGTGTGTGTGTGTGTGTGTAGCCAGTGTTCAGTGATTCATTTCCCTCATTAAGGGTTGTCCTACTTCTCTCGTGCAATCCTTCACCTGACTGTATCTACTCCTTTCTTATTTCCTTTACACATACGCATCGTGTTTGGTTCGTTGCTCCCAAAAGAAAAATGTATTGTTAAAAGTTATTAGATTATTTTACCTGGTACCTGCTTTGTGACACTTATCAGAGTGTATTTATGTTTAGTATGCATGTTTCAGGGGGACAAGACTTTAATGGCATCCCATCAAACACATACTACATCTCACAGCATGAGAGGGGTTTCTGTATCGCAGCACAGGTAAGAGGTTCCTACACAAAGAGAGATAAGAGCGAGGGAGAGATAAACAGACCAAAAAGAACAAAGAGAGACTGATAGGGGCAAGAGAGAAGAGAGAGGAGAGACTGAGGAGGCACGGGGGAATAATAGGAAAGAGACAAAGAAATCCAGACACAGATGGAAAAATAGGAAGGGAAACAGAGAGAGACAGAGGACCTCTGTCAGAGAGGAAGAGAACAGCAAGGAGAGAACAGGGAAACACAAAGAGTGACGAGTGAAATGGACTAATGATGTGAAAAGTAGCTACAATAGTTAGAGGAAGAAGGAAAGAAGACAGACTCCTTTCCCCGCTTTTCTCTGTGCCTTTATCTCGCTCTTCATACATGTGAAACTCCACAGATCAGTTTCTCCAGGAATTTGGAATCTTGCCGTCGTGTGAATTGATGGAAATCATATCAAGTTTGCATCAGCGCATTGTTGTTGTGTGAGATTTATGGCTTCACATTCTGACTGTTCATTTCACAAAACTCATGATGTGAAAGTGACAGGAAATGAGGTGAGATGTTATTTTGAACAGCGATTTTTGAACAAATCCTTTCTTGCTTTCGTTCAGTGTCTCTCAGAGTATCTAAAGCGATAAAACACTTAAGATTAGTTTCTCTGTCTCTGAATTTATTGTAGTTTAGTAACAATAATAACAATTTTATAGATGCCTTTTGAACTTTATCACAAATCTTCAGAAAATAGCACCAAAATGGGCACAAATTCAATCCCGCTTTTTGTTTAAATAGCCACAGTCATTTCTGTCTTTTTTGGTCCCAGTAACTATTAAACTGAGATCCTGTTGGAAGTGACAGGTTTTGATTTTTGTTCACCAGCCAGTTGCTAACTTTGTCTGCCGTTCGGTGTTGAGCAGGAACCATTAAGTCGCTTAATCAGAGCTCTGCAAAATTGCTGTGCCTGGATATGACATTAATGAGAGCAGTGAGACCGAACCAAAACAGTAAAGTTTGGCCCATAAAACCAAAATAATGAGCTGAAAGACATTAAAACTCTGTAGCGCTGAGGGAAACTGCATTCACTCTCAGCGCCAACTTTCACATGACTGGATTATAGTAATTGAATCCATTGTTATTCATAAGGAATGTAAGATTTAGTGCAGCTTTAACACCTGTTAATAGATTCATTAGAGGCCAGTGTTCATGCTTCTTGTAAGCTTTTTGGTTATAACACTTGTATCTTGTACTGCCTCCTTTGTTATTTTGTTTCTGCTCATCTGGATGTGAGGAAGACTAATTTAAATCAACAATGTTTTAATAAAGCTGAATCGGAGCTTAAAACATCAGAGTCGAGGCAGTGCTTTAAATATTCAATTCAATTCAATTTTATTTGTATAGCGCCAAATCACAACAGAAGTTGTCTCAGGACACTTTCATATAGAGCTGGTACAGACCAAGCTCTTTTATTTACAAAGAAACCAACAATAGAAAGCAAAGAAACCAAATAGAAGCAGCTTCGCACCAGTCTTGTCCAGTGTTTTGTGTGATCTGTGGAGGACGTGTCCTTTGGCTGGTGAGAACAAATGAAATCTAGAAAACATGTAGCGAGATTTTCAGCCGTGAGAATGTGGTCTGAACCAATGACAGGAAATGGCCTTGAACAGAAGGCTTTACAGGCAGAAGGAAACAGATGTTGATGTCTGGTAACCAGCAGTTCCTCTTGCTTGCATCGCAGCATTAAAAAATGAACCAAGGCCAGACCACAGCCTGGACTGATTCTCACGTTCAGCTGCTTCTTTATGTGCACCTGTGTGTCATGGATGTCAGAGAAGCCACATTACAGAGCACAGACAGGTCTGCCGGCCTGAACTTTACAAAGTCTGCAATCAGATGGGTTTTGACTCATGAGTCATGTGACTGGTACAGTGACTTCTTCCAGTACGCTTCTCACCAAAGGAAACAATGTCGAGGTGTGAAATTACAGTTGAAAAAGTTCCCATCAATCATTTTTTACAAAGTCTTTTTTGACACTAATGACAGCAGCACAGCACCAACTGTTTTTTACATTTCTTTTAAACACCCTGCTGCTTGAGCACAAATAGAAATCATGACTCAACTCGGCTGAATGAGGCTGGTGGTTCTGATTGAAGAGACTGACATGCACACACACACACACACACACACACACACACACACACACAGACACACACACACACACACACACACACACACACACACACACACACACACACAGTCACCCACACCAAGCACAGCCTACACACACCCTCGTGCCACACAACTGCAAACAAAGTTGATGATTTTAATCACCATAACATGCTGAGAACACAAACACACCCTCAGGGCGCTAATCAATTACTGTGGAGCACACACACCACAAAAACACACACACACACACACACACACACACACACACACACACACACACACACACACACACACACACACACACACACAGACACACACACGAAGTCAAGCTAAACTAATTTCACTCTAATCCAGATTTTTTTTAATTTTTTCCAGTTCTGTTTTGTGCTTGTGTGTGTGTGTGTGTGTGTGTGTGTGTGTGTGTGTGTGTGTGTGTGTGTGTGTGTGTGTGTGTGTGTGTGTGTGTGTGGTACAGGATGCTGCCTGCCTCAGCACAAAGGCAAGTTAACTCACCATGAGAGCCCACCAGCACACACATATGAGATGCATGAAGCTTTGCGGACCACTTCATCTCTTGGCTTGTTAGAAATTATCATTTTGGGAGACAGACAAACACGTCTTCTTCCTTTTTTTCCCTCAATCAGAATAAGTGATGCAACGAAATCAAACATAAAGCAATCATCACACATTTCCATATGAAAACAGTTATATTTTGCCATGACCAATTGATAAAACCACATGTTTATTCAACCTATAACCAGTTTGTGAAAGTTGTTTTTTTTTGTACCTTTGCTGTTCTGAACACTTTGAAGTCCTTTTGAAAATAGTCATTTCAGGGATTAACTTGCGCAAGGACAAGAACAAAAGCTGCACTGGACCACCTGCATATTCCTACTCACTCTGCATAAAAGTACCAGCTACAGTCAATGTCTAAAATGTAAATATTAGTGTTAACATTCAGTTCAAGTGCTTGCCTGACAACAAAACACACAGATAGACACACAACGTTAGCATTCAGTGTTGGTTCTAGACTGTGCTGATAGAGCTATCATTGTGATAATACTGAGGTCTATCATAATTATCTGCTAATTGACTGCCTAACGAGGTGGCGCTCATTAGAATGCTCATTAATACTCCATCATCACCACTGATAGCTGTAATCACAGAGTGCTGGTTTCAAGGTCTTACAGGAGGCTGTGCGAGAGTGTGTGAAAGTGTGGATACTGTGTGCTTAAGTGTGTGTGTGTGCGTGTGTGTTGTCTGTTCTTTCTTTCAGCAGAAACTGTTGCATTTACCTCTTCCAATATGGGTGCAAATGGCCTATAAAAAAGCCTATAGCCAATAGTTACAGCCTAGAAATGACATCCCAGTTAAAGGACTCCACACCTTACCTCTTGCATCCTGTGCGGACATTCAGTTCTAATGAAGAAGGCAGTGTGACCTTGATAAAGCGAGCCAGACAGTCAGGGTGTGGGGAGGCCTGTGACTTTCCTGCATTAGACCAGACTTCTGTGTAATTAATGTCAGCCTTTTTTTATGGCAATATATCTTTGCACATTAGCTTCTAATACAATAACATATAATCTAATATAAGGCTAGAATGTGTAAATCATGTGTAGTTTAAGTTATATTGGGAAAATTTAAATTGTTCCTCTCAAGATATTCCTCTCAAAACAGGGTTGTTTTGACTACCACATTCACCCAATTACAAAACAAGCTCTAAATAAAATGTAAGGCACATTTTCCACAATGACTACATATGGACATGTTCTAGACACTGTAATAAACACAAAAAAAGTATTTAAAGCATTTTACTTACTTCAATCAGATAAATCCAATCCAGTAAATTTAGGGGATTATGCTTTCTGGAAAATCTGGAGGTTGTGTGACTTCTTGACCTGAGGGCAGGCCTTATTTACAAATGTATGACCCAATAGCATTCTGAGACTGAACAATAGGACCAAATGAGTATGTTAATGTGGTTGAACCAAAAAAAAAAGTCTTTTTGGGGGGATAACAAAAATTGTTGTAATTCTGCAACAGTAGGTCTTACAGGGTTAAGAGTGATATCTTCCTAAGCTTAATCATACTACATCTGCTATGTGCAGGTATCGAAAGCAATCAATGTTAGCGTAATTGTCCCAGATCTTGTCTCGTATCAGAGTTGAATTTGTTACACAGCATATTTCCTCCCACTTCTCTTCTTTAGGTGTAGCTTTAAAGGTTAATTCAACGCTGACTCACATTGTTACTGCAACTGCTCTCTGAAATGTGTAGCCTGTGGCACTTCTGGCCACACAAGAACAAGTGAAGGTGTTTGGCTTTGACAGTGAATAGAAGAAAAACCACAGTGACATCACTAATTTATTTGGTGCCCAGTAGAGTAAACCCTAAAAACCCAGTGTAACCACTGTCTATTTTAAACACTTCATTCTACATCTCTATTATACAAGGGTCCGTTCACCCACATAACATAATGTTGTTATTTTCCAGTGTTGCTGTTAACCATGCATACAGTGTAGTTTTGGTTTTATTTGCTGAGCAGTGGAGGTCTGAAAAAGAAACTGTCTGCTTGTGTCATGGAGGATAGTATTTTTTATTTTGTGACGTGTGACCTTTAACATTTATTTCTGCCTCACTGTTGCAGTCAATTAAATGATATGATTCTTGTACAATAAAATGAAGGGTTGGACTCAGATAACACCTCTTTCTCGCTGGCCTCATTGCCACTAGGATTGTTTGTTGAGCTTTAAGTATTCCAGTTCCCCAATTTACGGGGCTCCAAGCAGGTACCCTGCTGCACACCTGCTATACAGAAGCTCTCTGTGCTGGTTCCTGCAAGGGGGGGGGGGGGCAGGTGCAGCAGGCTTCCCACTGTCAAGCCTCTGAACAACAACAAGAACTTAATTTTACCACAAAGCTCCAGCTTCCGCCATTATCCTTCTATTCTTTGCTCAGGATATTTCAGGATGTATGGCAGTGTACATTGTGCATATTTCCCTCAGCCTGGGCTACAGAGCACTGCGAATAATTTAGCTGTCTTTCAGCTTACCATTTGTCTCTATTGTAACAGCGCTGTGTATTGTGTCGCAGGTATGCCTCTCAGTCTGGACTGCAAGGCGTTTTTTGGCTACAGTGGAGAAAACAGGAGGCCCATTATCTACTGGATGAAAGGAGAAAAGTTTGTCGAAGAGCTAGCGGGACACATTAAAGAAAGTGAAGTCAGGTAAGTGCACCACTAGCACAGACTGTTAATCCACTTCTAGTCATGTGTGCACCCCTGAGCATTTCCTGGAGGAGGGAGACAAAATACGGAAACCACAGTCGATGTGCAGGAAATTTCAAGTGAGTTGAGTAACATTATTGAACATCATATTGTTTTGGTTGAGTTGCCTTTTAACCACTCCTGCAAGACACTGCAACAGTATCAATTATAGTCTCTCAAGTTTACAGGTTTTTATTGTTAATTAATTTCTGAGAAGACAGCTGCACTCCTCACACTGTCAGTGTCTAATTTGCTCTCTTATGATTTATGACTCATTGAGGGTTCTCTGACAGATTTCCTCTCAACTTTCTTGAAGAATTATGAATGCTAATAATAAAGTTAAATTGAATTCATTTTCTCCCCTATTGGGACCAATTACATTGGGCTCTGTTGGGAAAAGCCTTATGGTCTGCGGGGCGTCAAATATCATCAGAGCAACCTGCCAGATAACCATGGAAACCATCAGAATACACACTTTCACACACTGTACATGGACACGCAGACTGTAGTGCTTGGGATATCACTTTTAAAATGTATCAGTGAGAAATAAAAGTTCACTAATACATCAGAGGAAGTAGAAGCAGGCTGTACTGGCACATGCACAGAGAAGAATTTAGTTCAACAGCAATGTTAAACCAACGTGCAGAATCACTGCTTGGTGGTAGTCGTTGCTGGGAGAACTTTGTCTCTGTGGGGCTGTGTGGGTGCTCTGTGAAGGAGGTAGAGATGAGATGAGGTATGCAGGATAAGAGCACACGAATCTAGGCTGACATTAAAGCTCCAGCTGTTAATGCTAGTGTGCTGCAGTGCTGCAGAATCCCCAAATTTAATATTTCATTTACACTCTCACATGGGTGTACAGTACACCCCCTACTGTACATGTACATCAAAGGAAAATGAGGGTTTATTACAACCTGGGTTTTATTTTCACAGCTCTTTTGTTGAAACTAAACGTGAGCACACCCGTAATCTAATAATCCATCTTTACACAGGAAAGATGAGTGTGCACGACTGCAGGAAGGTACAGAGGGCCAAAGTTCAACCAGGAAGTGAGGCAGTAAGCTTTTCAGCAAACACTTTGGGTTGTAGTTTGATGGCTGGCTTTGGTTTTCTCTTTCAAATAAAACTGGCTTACCTGGAGGTTTGTTTTCAGCTTCACCACTAATAGCTGTTGCCCTGTTGGACATATTTTTAGTGACACTGCCCAAGTCGTTTACCTTTAATGCAGCAACAGCAGCACAGAGCCCAGCATTAGTTTCACTGCATCACTACACCTTTCTCAGCAACTGGATCTGAGTGCATTAATTGAGTTAATAATTTGAGGAAACAAGTAATTACAGGGTATGAGATACTAGCCTCTTGGGCCTTGTAAATGAACAAGGTTTTAAGAATTAAATCAGTGTACCAGTAAATAAAATGATTAAATCATCATTATCACCATAAATTATCATAAACAGCCTCTTCAGCTCCTCACCCTCCTGTCAAGCACAGCCTGCGCTTTATTGCCTTTAAACGAACACAGTGACAACGTGGTACGGCAGAGAAAAGCCTCTTTGTTTTCCCTTAAATGCACCTGTTGCACCCTGCCAATGGCCGTTTTTAAAGAGTGTTGCATGGACTGATGCACCATCTACCAGGACTACACTTAGAGTTCACTGCTTTTTCCCTTTCCATGCTATTGTTCAACCTGCCGACTTTCGAGGCAGTACCACTCTACAAGCACTTCTGATACAGCATAACCTGGAAAAGACACAAGTTCAATTTCGTTTACTTGCGATTTTAACCCTCAACACTAACTCCCTTACTCTGACCTGGAAGAACTCAAAGCCCTTGTCATTAGAAAACATTTTATAAATAGAGTTTAGACAAAATGTTCTCTCCTACCTAAAAGCCATCATATTGTTTGTCATCAACTCATCCTAACAATAATAATGTGAATGTTTATTCTTCCCTAAAGGCAAATCCTTTTGCCTTGCCGACTCCTCCACAGGGAGATCAGAGGTCAGGGTCAGCTACAGAACAGCAGCTCTGGAGCTGGGAGGGCTTCAGGGTCTTGTTTCAGGAGGACTACTTGATGACCTGCGGGGGCTTGAACCCAGGTTCTGCAATTGAAGGATGGTCTCCATGACGGCTAAGCCACTCAGTGGCTTCTGAAAATGTTCACCGCTGGGAAAATCGTGTTGTAGATAAAGAGAGCAGGAATGTGCACGAGTATGTATTCAAACTTGAAACTAATCAAGCCCCATGGTATTAAATTAACCTTTGCCTGATGAGTTCTCCATCTTTCAGTCCAGTCCTCTGGCCGCCTCTGATCCAATCATACTGCTACTCCAAATTCAACAATCACATTTCAGCAGACAGACTCCTGCTGTGATGCACATTAATCTGTCCACGTTTAGCCACCCATCCTGCAGCAGCACTGGCCACTGGACTGCATGCGTCCATGTCTGTTTGCAGAAGAACTAATACTGATTACGTGATAATGCCAAAACCCGTAATTGCCAATTCTTGTTACCCTGCAGGATGTGAAAGAACTATTTATACCACCTAGAGCACAAAGAAGAAGTTTCTGAATTTTTCTCCACACTTAGCCTTCAAGAGCTCTCCTTCTGAAAACCTGCGTCTCTCTTTGGAAGATATAATTACAAACTGTTGAGATTTCAAGTGTTTTTGGTCGAGATATGCCCAAATACAAAACCAACATAATCAATATGAGCTGTATCATTAGTTTTACTGCAGCGGCTGGCGAGACTTCAGCGCTGCGCAGCCACTCAACATTTTTGCAACTCAGCTATCATAGTTCATGGTTGGTTCATGTGCAATGAATTCGTAATTACAATATTTCCACTTGGGACGGTGCTTCTTTCATTTTCACTTGAAGGTAGCATTGGCCCATATGTGAAGTGGTGTGGAGAGGCTTCATTACCTGCTTGGAATTCACATCAGATGTCCAATCCAACTGCTGTCAAAGCCTCACTGTTTCAGTGTTTTTCTAACCAGAGCTTGTATCAGCATCAGTGTAAATTATTAGTTGCTACTCTCTCCACTTTTTCAGTCATCTAAAATATCCAGAGTTAGTTTTCCAAGGAGCAATTTAACCACCTAAAGGTTGTTTCAGAGTCAAGTATTGTCAAGTTTCCTCCCACTTGAAAGGTCGGCTTGCTTCAGAAGACTGACTGGATTTCACTCAATGACCAAGATCCTTTTTTTTTTCCTTTTCTTTCTTTAATTTTGAAAATTGTCAAGGCTGAACAGGTGAAAAACCTTTGAATACAAACACAAATACAAGTTTTAGAAAAAAAAATGTAGCCCAAGAAACCATAATCAATTAACCCAAAATCAAATACTTAATTTAAATTTAATTAATTGTAAGTAATTTTTACAACTTAGAATTTAATCTTGGAAAATAGAAAACCCATATTTACAACACTCAAATTAAGTAAATACATTTTAAATAATGATTTCAACCTTACAGAATTTGGCGGCTTTAAACTTCCGTACACACAAAATCCCCTTTAACAAATTACTTTTCGCTCGAACTGTTTTACAATACACATCCTTACCTGGCCTTTTTCCACATGACGTTAAGTATATGGCACTCTGATTTGCATTTTAACCACATGATTTTTAACACCTCAACAGAAGAACACATTACATTACATTCACACATCACATGGCAATCACATGGCTAGTCCACAGTTTACAACACAAAGATCTGGCACATAAAGCTCACCGGTTCCTTCTTCTTTCTTTGAAACAAGCTATTTCCAATGTCCAGATCCTCCAAACATTTCCACACTGTCCTCCTCGCTGTTCTGTGAGAGTAGCTGCATTTCCATTACAGTTGTTTGCAAAATAAAAGCGATATTTCTGAAATTTTGACAAAGTTCAAGTGCTACTTGCAGGTGTTTCCATTGAACGGTGTTTTGCGAACTAACTGAAATTCTCGTAAATTCTCGGCCGTCCCACGAGACTTCACTTTGAGGAAGATGGCCGAAAGCGTTATGCGTCTCGGTACACTGATCTCAGGAGCCGCTACGGCTGTTGCTGTACTTATTATGAACAGAAGGCGGAGGCAACGTATAGCTGTTCAAAGGCGAAGCCCTTATGTGTGGCAGCGGCCACGAATAAGGGATTTCTGGGAGAAGATTGTAAATGAGGAATTCACAGACGAACTGTGGATACAACATTTTCGGATGACCCGGGCCACGTTCAACGAGCTTTGTGATGTTCTTGAACCTCTTGTGGCACCAGATGCGTCATGCCCCCGGGAGGCTGTTCCTACTCGGAAGCGAGTGTAAATGCGAAAAAAGTGTTTCCATTACACTTTTGCGATACACTTTTATATCGACACGTCTGAAAAACCACCTCATGAGAGCGTAAAAATGTTTTTGCGATATTTGAGAGGATTTTCGAAATATAGGTGTTTCCATTACCAGTATTTTATTGCGATATTTAGGTTTTGCGCATTTCTAGGGGTAATGGAAACGCAGCTTGTGTCTTCCCAAGCTCTCCTGATTACGGGAACACCTCCAGGTGCACTCAATTTACTGCTCTCTGCTGAGACACACCCAGGCCTGATGCACTCAGGCAGAGGGGCGTGGCCTGCAGCTCAGCTCAACAAGTATAGAGGTAGGAGAAAAACTGCTTTTTTAAAATACCTTATTTTGCATTAAAAATGAATATTGTCAGTACGTCACTCACCAGGAGCATTGGGCTGCGCTGTGGCACAGTGCATTCGGGTTACCACAGCCCTCTCTGTTTTCTCTATTTTCTTTGGTTTTCTTTGGTTTTCTCTTTGTACCAATTTCAAAATTATTTATGTCTTCTTACTGCACAGAAAATCCAGTTCTATGAAAGACAGTCTTTCCTGCAGCGAAATCCCCCTTACGGTTTTAATCATATTCACCTTACATGAGCACGACATTGGTCTCACCCTGGTGTTAAGTTTAATATAAAAAACAATCAAAGACAAGTAGAAGAAATCATTATTCAACACTGGATGGATGGAAGGAGTGTGTTTGACAGCAGACATCAAGACAGCATTGTAGATCATATTATTATTATTAGATTAGTGAGAGATGGAGGGAGGTAAGATGAGAAAGGGAGGAGGTCTGAAATGGGTGGAGAGGTATTGGAGGGAAGGTGAGAAAACAGAAGAGAGGAAGTGATGTGGTTTTAATTGAGGATTTTAGCAAGTCAGTGCTTTTGACAGTGACCTCTAATGCTCTGCCCTGGTAGACATCAGAGTGATTCACACGCTCAAAGCCACTGACACACCGAGGAGAGCAAGAGGAAGTCATTTAGTGTATTTCTTCAGGAAGCGCTGATGTTTTAAATCTCATCATTCTTTCTGTAATGATGACTGTTGTGATAATTCTACTGTATCCAGATGTCACTGTTCGTTTTTTTGTTTTTTTTACTTCTCCTCTGTTGCAAAACTGGTAGAGAAAAGCATTAATGCTGAGAAGGTTAGTAGTTCAATTCCCATTGTGACTACCCATGCTAAAAGTGTGTGTGTCAAAATTCTTTCAATGCAAGCACTTGGATCAAAGCCTCAAGTGACAGATATGTCCTTTTTCACAGTGAATTATCAAGAGCACCACAGTGAACTGTGGCCTCACCTCTGCCTGCCATGGTTGAACTGTGCTAGCTCCTGTGTGGTTCAACCCCAGTGTGTTTTAGAATCTGGTCAGTCTGGATCGACTGTAGGTCAAAGCTGAGTCAAACCAGAACTTTGTGTAAAGAGGAACAAAATTCAGTGTTCCAGCTGGTCTGTTTTGTGACAGTAATACTGATGCTGTGCAGGATATGCTCATTATTTCCAAAATCCTGCTGTCTGCAGGTTTGGTTTGGCCACTCACTGTAAATTCAAACCCAACCACCCCATTGCTAACCTGAGCCAGGCTGAACTCAGTTGGTGGAGAGCAGGAATGCTTCCTCTGTACCTCTCTTATTGTCTTCTTTTTTCAGTCATCTGAGCCTTTTCTGCCCTTTTCTACCATTTGTTTTATTTATTTATACTTTCTTTATAACCTGTAAATCTCTTAGTTCAAAAAGAATCCAACATTTATTTTGCTTGGTCTTCACCTGTGCACCTTTACTGTGAAGGTTTCTCTGCAGGCTGCTTTACCATCATATCATTGTACCATTAAAGCATAAAATGGATTTGTGTGAGCAAGGTGAGTTAAACCATAGAGTTTTCCTTCACTTTGAATTCAGCCACTTCCTGTTCAAATTGAAAATGTAAGCCTTTTGCAAGGTTTTTAGATAGATATTAGATACGCTTTTCAAGTTACATGGTCTTTATTGCTCATGTTTGTTTTAATACCCTGTTTTTGCCTCATCTTATATGTTAACCGCTGCCACATCCTTCCATGTTGTGAAAATCGCTCTTCCCTGCTCTGTAATTACAGTTTTATCAAAAAAATGTAATGTTGGCTGCAGACACAAGACCCTCTGTATTCAAACACAGCATTTCAAATTGGTGTCATCGCCCACATGACACTCCAAAGGCCTGTCCAGATTTGTCTTACTTCATACTCCTCACACTCATTTTCTCTGGTCCTATCACAGTCTGAAGCAATTTCCTCTGGTTCAAGCTGCCGTCACTGAAGTTTTAGAAGCTAAAACTGAGTTCACTTCTTCCCCTGAAACCTCTGGATAGATTTTTGTAAAGGCAGGGGTGTTGGGGTAAACGTGGTCCTGAGCATTCCTGGCTCACTAGTTGATTACAGTGGTAACCAATGGTAGCCAGTAAAATACTGGTCACTGGCTAAAAAGTAGATAAAAATGAGAAATGAGAAACCTGCATTTGTTTACCTAAGACTGATCAAAAGTTACCTCAAATTGTCTCAATCGTTATAAACTGCTTACACTGCTAGACAGTAAAAGTTTGAGAGGCGTAGGTCAGCAGCTGAAAGTTCCCTCAACAAAGAATTGAAGCGCCTCGCATAGCAGTGATCAATTATGTCAACAAAATGAATGTCAGCTTAAAGATAATGAACAATGTGCCACATGACATTCAGGCTGACTTTCACTAACTGTAACAACAGCGGGAACAAAAAGGAGACAACAAAATTGTGTTGGTATTATTCAAAACCAGATGAAATATTAATTTGAGTCACAACAATGAATATGAATAGAAACTTAGATAATACAATATGCGAATTAACATGTATTAAATACAATTGCAAATTAAGGTAAGAAATCATTCAGCCATCCATCCATTTTCTATGCCGCTTATCCCTTCCCGGGTCCCGGGGGGGCCGGAGCCTATCTCAACTGTCAACGGGCGAGAGGCGGGGTACACGCTGGACTGGTCGCCAGCCGATCGCAGTGCACATACACACACCATTCACACTCACACTCACACCTAGGGGCAATTTAGAGTCACCAATCAGCCTAATGAGCATGTTTTTGGTCTGTGGGAGGAAGCCGGAGTGCCCGGAGAGAACCCACGCATGCACGGGAAGAACATGCAAACTTCACACAGAAAGGCCCGACCCGGGTATCGAACCTGCAACCTTCTTGCTGCGCCACCGTGCAGCCCAAGAAATCATTCAAATTATTCAAATTAAAAACTATTACAAAAAGAAATGAATTTGAATACATTAAATGAAATGATTGCTTTGCTTTTCACTATCAGAAGCATTTAACAGAACGGGAGAAACCATCCACCCTGTGACGGTGCTGAGCCATCTGTGCTGACTGCTCTGAACTTGCAGCGTCAGCACAGTTAGTCTGTTCTCAGGTATCAGTAGTTACGGCTGAATCTGACCTCAAATCAGGGTTAAAGGGGCACACCATGACCCAAACATCATTTCAGCCTCCCTCTCCTCCACCTCTCTTCCTCCTCCTTGCAGGCTTTTAGAGGAGTATGACCTCACCATAAGGAGAGTGGCTCTTTCCAGCTGTCGCCAGTGTTTTCTACACATGCCTCCTTGCTCCCTCTGTCCTCCTTTTTTATCTTCCCTATACCCCACACTGCTCCACTCCTCATCTCTGCTCTCCTCTTCTTTTTCTCTTCTCTTCTGTTATCCTTCATCTCCTTTTGCAGCTTTTGGTGGAGTAGATAAGGATCTTCACCTGTCTCAAATATTTAGGGTTTTCCCATCTCTCCTTCCCTCTTCTCGCCTCTCTCATTTCCATTCTCGTAGGTTATTTTTTTGAGTAGTAATCCAGGAGAAAACTCCTGCTATTCGGTTTTTCATACATCTTTATGGTCTCCTTTTCTTCCTTAAGACGTCTTTAAAGGGATAAAGTTAGAGAAAGAGATGTCTCTGCTCTCTGTGATTATTGTTCTCTCTTTGTGTGTTTGTCCAGGATTTTAAGGGAGCATTTAGGGGAGAAGGAGGTGCAGCTATCCTTAACGTTTGATGCTGTGGAGGAGGCAGACCTGGCTAACTACACCTGTTATGTGGAGAACCACATAGGGAAGCGCAGCGGGAGTGCTATACTGCAAAAGAAAGGTAAATTACACTCTTCTTCTCTTTCCTTCCCTCCCTATAGATAGATAAATAGATGGAATCAAAGAGGTGCCTCAAATGTAGAAAAAACTGCCACCATATTATCATGTCATAGCTGTTGCTTTTCCTGAACCGTAAACCTGGCCGAGTGACAGATAAAATGTAATAATCATAAACATCTTGCAGGTAAATTGCTCCTTGCAAAACCAGCAGAAAGGTTCAATTTTTGTTGAAAGCGTCATCTTGAACAACATCATCATCACCTAAAAATACATTT
Organism: Chaetodon trifascialis; assembly: GCF_039877785.1. Lineage (NCBI taxonomy): Eukaryota > Metazoa > Chordata > Actinopteri > Chaetodontiformes > Chaetodontidae > Chaetodon > Chaetodon trifascialis. The sequence goes on from NC_092060.1 coordinate 8,936,500, forward strand.
ATGTTTGACCTGGGTGAAAAGAATAGAGCCCTGTGGCACCCCATAGCTGCTCTCTGTTGTGAAAGACAATCAATTTACATATTATAGATGAGCGAATTCTTTCAGGACAATCAAAATTACATCCATCCATTATCTATACCGCCTATCCCTTTCGGGGTTGCGGGGGGCTGGAGCCTATCCCAGCTATAATGGGCAAGAGGCGGGGTACACCCTGAACCGGTTGCCAGCCGATTGCAGGGCCAATCAAAATTACGTCAGTTATTTTTATTATTATGTTCTGCATGTCATTTTTGTGATAACATTTGAAGCCATGTTAACTGAATGAATGAAAACGTTACAGAACAAACTCCACATCATCAAATAACTCATTGTACTGATGTTTATGAGGTATTTGCTCTCACAACCAGCGAGTCACTGATCCAGTGAAGGGAGTGAAGGTACCGGTATCCTCCTCAGTCTGACCCCATGTTTCAGGGCAGAGCTAAAACATTACTTTTTTTATACATAACTTCTTGAAAGAGTGTTTGAAATGATGGAAACTACACTGATTGACTGGAATGAAAATAATGATACCACTCTCACCACTACTCTGGGCTTGACCCAAGGGGCAATTATCTTGGCATAAAGACTTGAAACAGGTGGAAATAAGTAGCCTGCCTTACTCCAGTGTTCATGAATTTGCCTTGTGTGACCTCTAAAGTTCACCAATTAGCACATTGTAAAACTAAAAATGTTAAAGTTCTCTCCTGGTCAAAAATGTGTTTTTCTTGTTGTTTCTCCAGTTGAATGAGCTTCCCTGTGCAGAATGATGTATGTGCAGAGGTTGACAGCAGAAGGCTGTTTTCATGCCTGCGAGCATGATTTGGAAGCCAATTCTGGTTTAGTAATCAGCATACACAAGCATGATGTGGAAACCTGAAGCCTCCAGTGCACAGACACTGAGGATGGACTTATTTTGCATATTGATATCCATCCATCCATCCATTATCTATACCACCTATCCCTTTCGTGGGGGGCTGGAGCCTATCCCAGCTACAATGGGCGAGAGGCGGGGTACACCCTGAACCCGTCACCAGTCGATTGCAGGGCCACATGCAAGGACAAACAAACATTCACGCTCACACTCACACCTACGGACAATTTAGAGTCATCAATTAACCTAATGAGCATGTTTTTGGTCTGTGGGAGGAAGCCGGAGTACCCGGAGAGAACCCACGCATGCACGGGAAGAACATGCAAACTTCAAACAGAAAGGCCTCGCCTGACCCGGGGATCAAACTGGCAACCTTCTTGCTGTGAGGCACGCGCACTACCTGCTGCGCCACCGTGCATCCTAGAACATTGATATGTTCTAGGATTTTTAATGATGGAGAAGGAGTACATGCCATTTCATAGATTTGAATGTGGTGATGATATTTTTGTTTTCTGCAAAAACCATGTCGGACACACATTAGGTGGAGGAGATCTTAGATCTAAGTTACTCCACCAAGCTGCTAGTCACCAGAGAAAGTTAGCCTCCTGCTCACCTCTTTTTAATATGCATTAATCAAACAAGATAGCCTGTGAATGATTGAGCTTCAGAGGTGGAGATGTATTTTTTAACCCTGCCTGGTTTTATGCTGTGCTAATCTGAAATAAGCCCCTCTTGGCTGCTGTTCCACACTTTGATCAAAGACATGGGTGGGAGTGGTATCAATCTTTTCATCCAACTCTTGACAAGAAGGCAAATAACTGTGTTTCCCAGAATGTCAAACTATTCCTCTGAGCAGGTTAACATTAACTAAAGAGATATTCAACTCTATTCACAGATGGTTTAGTGTCAGATAAACAGTAAATAAGCAGTCAAGTTCTGGATTTAAGGCTTCCACAGTGTATTGTCCCAAAAGCAGTGCTTTATTTGTTTACCCTGAGTTGCTAAATATAAAACCGTATCTGCTCTAGTTACCTGGGACATATTCCACTTCTCTTTATCATTCTGAACAAGAAATGCCCCTACAGCTCAGGAACTGATGCTGCTTTTATGGCTCAATAAATATTTGTGGATGTGAACAGCTTCCAAGATAATTAAGGCTTCAAATGTGTGCTCCATCAAGAAATGTGCAAGATGTAAAAGCTCCTGCAAAGCTTAATTTCAAACATTTGGGTAGCTGCTCTTCAACAGCTGACAGAAAGAAACTAGATGCGGTACTACTGTCCGTCAAGACAAGAGATGTTACAGAAATGGACAGTTTGTTGGACTGTAGTGTTCATTTTTTTTCTTTATTCTTAGTTAACTGTCACTGTTTATATCATATTGAGTAAACCTTATTATAGTTTTTATAGTCAAGTTTACACATCTGGACATTTATCTTCTAATTATCATTGAAGGAATACATCCTGATTCCTTTTGGTGTCAAATTAAATCAAATTCATTGTGATGGTAATGTGAAGGATGAATAAACACAACATTTTTCTCTCAGCAGACACATCAGTTAGGAAGTTGGCTGCTCAGGTGTTATGTGCATAGAGGGCTGTTATTTATGACTGCAGGCCGGATGGCTTTTAGCTCGTTAGCTCGCTAGTTTTAGACTGAAGCTCTGCTGCTGCTTTAAATAAACTTGCAGTCTAGCTGAAACATCAGTGGTTCCCATACAGTTGGGGCACCGGCCACAAACGTGCGCACACACACGGTACTGTCTTTTCCTTAATGAAATTAACATTATTTGGATTGACAGATGATCTCAGAAAGTGTGGTGAAGGAATACAGCAGCTAAGTGTGCTGAGCACCACAGATGGAGACAATGTAAAAGAAAACAGGATCTCATAGTTACCGCTTTAAATATTCAGCTGAAAAATGCATGAGGGCACAGCTTCCTTTGTAAAACATTTGCAGCAGTCCTGGGGTATCTTGCTTTCCATCTGATGAGCAGAAAGAAAGGGCCTGTTTGAGTCAGAGGCCACAACCCAGAGAAAGAGAGAGAGACCTAGAGAGAAACAGAAAATAGCCAAACAGCAATAAAGGAGGAGATGAATTGTCTCTGTTACCTTAAATCTTTGTGGAAAAGAGAGCTGCATGAATGGCCACTCTATGAAATAAATGTATGTAATACAGAAAAGCAGCGACAGGGACAATTGGGGGGAATTTGGAAAGAGATAAACAGGCACGGAAACAGCGGGAGACAGAACGAGGCAAGAAAATTGAGAACAAGGATGAAATAATAGATGCAGACCGAGAGATAAAGATGGGGAAGGTGAGGGGTGTACGAGAAAATTGGGAGAGACAAAGTGAAGGGAAAAAGAGAAAAGAAGAAACACTGGGAGAGGGAGAGAGAGGAGGACTAAAAACAGGTCTTTTCCTCTCCCCGTCTGACGCGCGCTGAATGCCTCGGCTGTCAAATCTATCTTACTATACTTAACTAGCACCCGAGGGACCCTCACACACAGGCACACGCACACACATGCCTTCAGAGGGGGTCAGGATGGGAAATATAGGGTCGTCATTACCTCACGCTGTAATTACCTGGATGAATACGGCAAATTGTGCTTGTGTACAAAGCAAACAACTGGCACCACTGCTACACAGCATATTCTGCATATGTGTCAGATCAGATGGGAAACACATGGACTCCCCTCATGGGTGGCATTAAGTGTAATTGGATTGCTTTAAAGAATGCTCCTGTATTTGACGTAGTGCACTTTACTGTAGTGTAAAGGAACACATGCAGTAGCGGATTACTGGAATAGCTGGAACTTGAAGCAGGTATTAGTACACTGAAAGTATCCCTGCGCAGCAGAGGACTGTGTTCTGTGTGTAGCTGCTCTGTCAGCTTCAAGTGAGATCTCCCTAAAAGCCAGCAAACTGTGTGTGGGTTCCCTCCTGGATTAGGGTGGAGGTTGCGGCGCTGTCTGTGTTGCTGGTTTGTGCGTTTGTGTGTGTCTGTGTGCTTCTGTGCATCTTGATTCTGAATAAAGTGGTCTGCTCCTAATGCCATTCTAATGCACCCAGTCTTCCTTCTCCTTTCTGTCTCTTTATCTCTGTCTTATCTTTTTCCTGCTTCCCCTTTGCCTCCCATTTATCTCTCAATTTAGCAATATGCAGCAGTTGTCCCAAAGTTTAAAACTCCTTGTCTGCTTCTCTTTATCTACATCTCCTTCACTGTGATCAGTCTAGACTTAAAGGAAATGAGCAAGAGATAAAAGCTTTATCCTGGAAGAGTCCGCATTTACTGTAACTCACCACCTGCAGCGCTGTTATTATTGTTATTCAGTCAGCCTAAGAAGGAATTCAACTTCATTTTACCATCTTCTTCAAAACACCAGTGTATTTTCAGATGCCGAGAGAGAGGAAGCTGAGGAGGATTCATCGCAATTAAAGCTACAGTGTCCATGCATGATTTTGAGTTGGAGGGATATTTCCAAATATTTTTACAATGAATGGCATCGTCTGAGAGATGAGAGGGTCTGTGCATCAGCCAACAGCGCAGAAAGCGATGCCTCAGCAGACAGGACAATTAGGTCAGGTCCTGAGGTGATGAGCGACTAACATCGCAGCCGGAAGAGACAGCGGCATGTGTAAATATGTATGACAAAAATAACATGCAGTTTCAATCAGAGAATAAAAGACTTGAATACTTGGTAAATAACCTTTAAGTACATCTAAAATCGCCTTTCTTATAGGATTGAGCTAACATGTATGAATGCACAAGCTATGTGACATTTTCTGCAGAAGGACCTGGTATACTTTTTACCACTCGTTACAGTGCACATTCATCTGCACTAATCAATCAATAGGTCAGATGTCGATAAGTAATGTCATGATCAGCTCTGCTGTGTGAAGCACTTCACCACCTTTCACTCATTGTTTGGGTTTGATGCCCAAAACTTTACTGTTTCAGTTCAGTTTTTTGCGAACATGTTTGCTGGAAGCTTTTTCTTGCCGGCATAAGTTGGCCAAAAAAAATCAATTAATGCCTCACTCGAGCATTCAGAAGGAGTTCAATGCAAAAGTTCATGAAAAGTTCGGGAAACTTTAGGCTACAGGCATTCAGTGTATGAACACATTTGTAACAAAGAGTTAAGACAGATAGATGTTTTCTAAGCTGAACCGAATGTTAAACCAGCAACAGACTGAACTTAATGTCTAAGAGACTGAACCAAAAATAGTCCCACTCCACAGAACAGTGTTAAAAAAAATGAACTGCATGGTCAGTGACTATTAACCTCAGAATTGAACTGCAGAAAACCTCTGGAATGAGCACAGTCATTTGTTACCTCTCGTATGGGCTTCTTTTGCAAAAGTTCTCGAACCAGGCTTGCTTGCCAGCAGACTGTCCCAGCGCCTCCTGGCCTGAAGCCTTGAAGCTAATAAGGTCACATTCGGGCGCCTGAACACAACATGACAGCCTAAAAACAGCACAAGTTGTCCTAACTTAGCACAAGTTATCAAAGCTTGATTTCATGCGCTGTGTGTGTGATTGAATTAGGGTGTGCTCTCACCCCACAATGACCCAAGGTAATGGGTTGCTGCATCTATGTTGCACGCATGCACTCGCGCAGACACATGCATACCTACAGTACACACACCATACACATCCACTTATTGTAACTGACAGGGCAGAAAGAGCTGCCTTCAGCCACCATGACGAGAGCCTTACTAGAAAGAAGCATGGAGGCAGAGAGATGGACTGAAAGAGCCGACAGGAGAGAGGAGGGACTGAGAGAAGATGACAACCAGAAGGACAGATGGGGACTGATGGAGGACATGGTTTCTCTGGTGTCATTAAAGGTTTCTGTTTAGGCTCACCTCAGGCTCCCAGCTCATTTGCGTCCTCAAGAGGCAAAAAAATGGAGATTTAGACAGTGTACTGAGGACTGATTTGTGGCGAGAAAACTTTCCCTTTGACCCCATTTCTATGTAGGTCTTGGACGCTGTCACATATCAAAAATGCCAACTGGAAATGCATCCAGGAAGCTTTGATAAATCTAATTGCTCAAAACACCCCAGGAGGGGTTTAGAGAAGCATTCCAGCCAGATGATGAAAAGGTGTTAATGCATCAGTGTCTCTAAGGTGCAGACATCTTCACTCCTCCGTCATTCTTCCTTTCCCTTGTTGTTATTCTTGTTAACTAAACTGCTAGTGTGCAAAGTGTATTCTTGTTGGTGCATTTTTTGGCATTTACCAAACACCCTCTGTGCTTGTAGCCTGGGAGAAGCCAGACAGATGGAGTCAGATTTGTGATCTGGCCATCAGAGATGAGGATAAGTGTACACAAAAGTGTCTCAAATCTCATCCAGATTTTATCCAAATAGGAGACACTTGAAATTTGAAAATGTAAATGGGGCCATGGAGTGATAATATCTGCAGCATTTTTCCTTTTCTCCTGAAAAGTAATAAGCTGCCCTGTCTCTTACGTCTTGTGGAAAACATTTATCTGAACACAAAGGCCATTCACAGCTGTCCTGGAGCTTTCGATCATATTGTAACGCCATCTTTGACAAATTGACGTTGGCCGCTGTACACGTTGAAATGTCTTTAAACACCTACACAGGCCTCATTCTGGTCGAGCATACCTCTGTACAGGTTGAGGATGGTTGGACCTATGTTGGGATTATGTGAGCTGAGAGCTTTTGCACCCTAACAGCAGCAGCAAGAAACAGGTAAATGAGGGGGGTGTCATTAAAGCTCAGCCTCAGTGGAAAAAGGTCTGATCAGACAGAGTAACCTGCGTGGGTGCAGCACAGATTTGAAGGAAAGGCTTCCTCTGTTCATCTTTGTTGGCTTTAAAGCTGACTACATTCTGAGAACATAATTTAGTACCTATGTTGACAAGAGTTTGGGGGGAAGTTGAGGTTTTCCCTCGTCACTTCAGTCGCGTATCGAAGGCTTTTTCTTCAGCTTCTAGTAAACTTAAAAGAAGCTGCACCTTTAGGCATTTCAGCATCTCATGGTGGCTCCAAACTGAAAGCTGAGACAGATGGTACGTTTGGAAGACAAGCTTTAAGGCTATTTTTATTTCATAATCATTGATGTTGTTTTTTGACAAATTGCTTTGGCAACATATGCTAAATGCACTTCTAATCAAGCCAGTGGAAGAACACTGAAAACTGAAAGACTGAGGATGCAGTGGAGAGTGGAGTCAGTGTCATTGTGTTTGGTCATGAAGAAAGACAAAGAGCATGACCGGGAGAAGACTTATGCAAAGTCTCACTGAAATTTCCCTTATCACATGCGGACACCGACACCGCCATTACCGCCGACTACTCTTTTTATGCCCAATAAGTAAAAAGCACACTTAAAATTCGACGTTCAAATTCTGCTCCCATTTTCCTGTGCACTGATATCAGGAGACGGCAGCAAGTGACTCATTACTAATGGAAAATATCTGAGAAAGATAGATGGAGAAGGGAGTGGTGATAGAGTGAGGGGGGAGAACAGCGAGAGGGAGAGAGGGATGGATGGAGGGAGAGGCGGAGGTTTCTAAATGGGTCTCATTACTAATGGAAGCAATCTGAGTTCACTTCACTGTAGAGCAAATATTTGGTAATTAGTTAAATTTCACTATTTTTCTTCCCCCCTCGGACCACCATTCCATCTGCCCCTGCCTCCTCCCCTCCTCCCCCCTCCCTCTGTCGCTGTCCCACCTCTTTCTACGATACATAGTGCCTCCATGTATAAGTAAAGGTGGTGTAGCGGCTCAGAGTAGGGTTGGAGAGACGTCTACTGGTGAAGTGTGGTAACTGTACTGTGGTTGGAAATAAAAATATAGGTGCATTGTGGAAGATTGTGTCACAGGGAGTTTAAAAAATAAACAAAACTGCAATATTAACTCATTTCAACTGTATCTTCAAGAAGGCCTTACATTTTCAGTTCTGTTCTTAAAATTTGCCATTTATGTCACATAGTTTGATACTAGAGCCAGAAAACGGCTGATTCTCAGGATGAAGAGCTGTCCCCAGGTGGCTTATAGCGTGCATGAAAAGTAGAATAACGAACAGTTCTACATGCCAAAAATCAACACAAGACACATGCATATGTCAGGTGCTAATAATACAATACAACTGAAAAGATAACGCAAAAAATTCCTTCAGTTTGGCCCACGAAACACACTCTGAGCCTTTGAGTTTTACAAATGATTCAGAACGTTTTTAACGCTGGTGCAGGCTGTTGTATCACCATGCTGGGTCGTCACTTAAAGACTTATCCATCTGTCCAAGAATGATAAGATGTCTTTTGGAAAAATCCCCCAAAATTGGGAACAATTAAGGCATTAAAGCACTTTAGAGTATCACAAATGTCAGATTTACCCTTTTACCACCGTAGTAGTAGGAAAGCTGCTATTTTTAAGTAAGTACTATGTATGTATGTATACTTTTGAGGTCACTTGTCTATTTCACCACATTTTAGAGGAAAATATTGGACTTTTATGACCGGTTGCTTTTCAGATTAGGATTAGATACAAAACATATCAGCACTTTACAAGATATGTTGCACTCCTCAACAGTGTGTAACGTTTGTTAAAATTACGTCTCTCCACCTCGACCCACTAAAGTGTTGCTTATGTTTTAATGCTTCAGAGAAATGGCGCAGAATAGTAGAACACTGGCAAAGGTCAAGCTGCTGCATTTGAAGTACTTTACTTTTGATATGAACATTTTGCCTCTAATGCTCAACTTACTTTGACTTTTTCTCAGTGGTGGATGAAGTTCTCAGATCTTTTACTTGAGTAAAAGTAGAAATACCATAATCTAAAAATACTCTAAATGTACTCATTATACAGAATGGCTTCTTTCAAAGTAACTGAGTGCACCGAATTACTCGAGTGCTGTACTGAAGTATAAAATTAAGTACTTCATTTGACAGAAAATGTATTGGCAACTTCAATGATTTCAGCCATTTTAATTTCTTTCTAATGATTTTGAGGTCTGAGCTGTTGGTTGGTTGTGTAGGTGTCACTTTGGGCTCCAGGCAATTGCATTTCTCACTATTAGAATATTTACATACCAAACAAGCAATTAATGGAGAAAATAATCAGCAGATTAATCCAGAGTGAAAATAATCATTAGTTGCATACTAATAGTTCAAAATGAGTTCCGCATCAACCAACTACAACAGTAAGATCCTGATTTTACATTGATGCATGAGTAATAATAATGATAATATAGAATAAAATAACAGTGCTTTTACTTTTGCTGCAAAACCTACAAAAAGAACCAAACTAAGACGTCTGTGAGGATTCTCATTCATTCAGGTCGTGGCACTTCTAAGTGCTTCCAAAGGCAGCTGGACTGGCTTGTGGTCCTAGAAGACATTTGGCCTCTCATCCAAAAGGCTTCTTCAGTTCTTCGTGCTTCATTTGTAAACAGCCTGACACGATTTCATTCACTTTACAATGTACATCTGTGACTGTCTGTTCACAAAGATAGACGACAGATATGAATTGCAACGTTTAGTTGATTGTTTATTGCAAATACAGGAAGGGAAAGGGAAATGTAGGGGAGGAGGAGGAGGAGTTTTCTGAGCGAGTAGCTTCCTCATGCTCTCCTCTCTGACTCTCTGCTCTCTCTTGCTGGTGGCTTTCTTCTCTCTCAGCCAGCTGCTTTTGGAGCTTGTCCTGGGGAGCCTCACACATCAGCCTGTGTGCTACTCAGCACGGCCAAGGTGTCGATGTGAGCTCTGGATGGAGCTTCTCTCTTTTTATTGGCCCTGCTGATCTCTTTCTCCTTGTCAGCGAGGAGCTCTTTAAGTTGGCTGATTTCTTTCCTCCAGCCCTCTTCCATCTTCTTCATCCTGAGGGAGTCTATCCCCGCATACACAGGGGCTTTCGCTCTTGTTTTTTCTTCTCTGAGCGTGTAGTTTCTGTTGAAGGGAGATGATCTCCTCATCTCTCTTCTTCATCCTTTGCCATCTCACGCTCTTCCCTCAGCAGCAAACCAAGGCTTTGGCATATTTTAACTCCAGAGCAGAGAGACGGAGGTGAAGAGAACCAATCTGTTCGTCTCTTGTCTCTTCTCCGCCTCATCTCAGTGTTCTTGTTTTCATCCAGAAACTGCCGTTTGTTAAACATCGACTGTGCAGAATGAGAAGAGAAAGACGTCTTTGTCACATCCAGTGATGGAGTAACACATTACAAAGTTGCACATTACTGTCACTCCACTCATTTTTGACTGACAGTCTGACACAGACCAGAAAACTGGACTTTGAAAAAAGTGCCACAGACCAGCACGTACCAGCCGTGACAGGCTGAAACACCACGAGCCTCTTCTACCACCTACACAAGATGAGAGCCACGAAAGTACAGTCGAGTGCTCAAAACAAAGCCCGGACTCAGACGTTGGCTTATTTTGTTCGCAGCGACACTTGAAAAGAGTTTGCTTTTTAACTTTCTAGATTTTATATATTCTTATTTAAAATGTAGTTATCAGGATATCCGATGAGAATGTAACATCCACGCGTCTCTGATGATGTTTCCTTCTTCATTATTCATGATATCATCATTTGGAGCTTTCTAACCACACTGATACAACATGGAACATGATCACAACCATGAGCTTCACTCTGGATCAATATGAATGATTAGGAGCTTACACACACCTAGTGTATCCAAAAGAAGTGTGTATTAGTAATAATGTAACCAGGGAGGCCCATGTATCACCTACTGCACATGTTGTTCCTGCTTTAAGCTCCTTTATAGTCTGAAATACAGTCGCCCTGGATTAAACCACATCGGATGGTGAAAGATGTCATAAGTCTGTCAGTGTGTGTGTGTGTGTGTGTGTGTGTGTGTGTGTGTGTGTGTGTGTGTGTGTGTGTGTGTGTGTGTGTGTGTGTGTGTGTGTGTGTGTGTGTGTGTGCATTACTCACGTTGTGGGGACAAAAATCTGTTTGCACAGTCACATTGTGGGGACTCACCTCCCTTATGGGGACAAAATGCAGGTCCCCTTAATGTAAATCATAAATTTTAGGGTAAAAACTGAGAATAGGGTTACGGGTTAGGTAAGGTTAGGTTTAGGGTTAGGAATAGGCAAATAGTGGTTAGGGTTAGGGTATGGTAAGTCTCCAGGAAATCAATGTAAATCTATGTAATGTCCCCACAAGTGATGAAAACCTTACTTTGTACTCTACAGGGTGGATTAGTAGTACAGTACTGCATTATATGAGAATATCATATCTTTCTTAATGTAAAAAGTAACTGTAAGTGTAAAATAAATGTAGTGATGTAGAAAGTACAATATTTCCCTCTGAAATGTAGTGCAATACAGGTATGAAGTAGGCTTGAACAGAAATACTCAACACACATTTGTACAGCATTTGACTAAATGTACTTAGTTACATTCCACCACAGCTTTTACTTGAATTTGTACAATAGTATGTTCTTAAAATCCAGCTCATTGTGAGTCTTTATAATGACAAAATCTCTGATTGACTCCTTAAGTTGAACGACAACATTACAGTTCTATGACATGTCAAATGAATGGTCAGATAGGAGGGAGTGCTTCCACTGTGACACACAGGTACAACAGCTCAGACTGAATGTTGATATTACACACTGGCACTAAACAATTCAACTTTACATATCAAAAAGGGTTTTCAAGTCTCATCTGATCACAGCAATGAGTTCAGAGCTGTAATGATATTTGTAGCATTAACATTTTGTGTATTTTTGTAGCTTCTGTATCGACCCTTTGAAGCAGGTCCGACACATCCATGTATAACTTCAGCGTTGGAGGGGAGAAGCACACCCTGTATGTTGGCATTCATGAAAATTATTATTTCAGTTCGAATAATAATAACTAACAATTTATTGATCACTCTATTTTCAAAAAGAAAAATGTTACACTTCATAACCTAATGAAGCCGACTCAAAACACGAGGTGGCAGAGCTCCTCAAAGGGCCAAAGTTAGTACACTGTGGGGCCTTTCAAACAAAAAAAAAGATTTCAGCCTAATTTGCTTCTTATTGTTTAGTATTTTCTTCTTACTAAATAAATTATTTTATATTTTTTATTAGCCTATTTGAGTGTGAACAGACTCCTAAAACAGAAAACTCCACCCTCCACCAAGGAGGCAGTCAATGCTCGACGCAAAACCCACAGTTCAACCACCAGTGAATGAGTCCTTATCTCAACAGAAACTCCTCTTCAGGATCCCAGGAAGCAAACAAATTACTCAGTGTGAGACTCAATGCAACAGTTGGCCAACAGCAATAAATCCAAGTGCACTTCCTCAGGCTCAATGACAGTTGCAGTTGGCTTTGAGGAGTCCTGATATATAGCACTGATAAAAAGCTTTTTTCAAATGATAAGTTTTGTCATTTAAAAGATGTCGCTGATTCTGCAAGCCTCGGATCCTTATGCTGCATTGATAATCAGATGTGTGTATGTTGTGTTTTATACTGTAAAAAAGCACTCTGAAAATAAATGAACATTCCTCCATCACAGTTCATGCTCTACAACAGTGTGTGCTCACAGTTATTATTCCCTGCCATGACCAAGAAAATCAATAAACACTGGTTTGAAAATGAAGTGGTTCCCAGTTGAGAATGTGTGTTTGTGTGTGTGTCTGCGGTGTGTAGGAGTGTGTGTGAGTGAGTGAGATAGTGATAGATCATGTTTCTCATGGTGTCATTCAGCAGCCATATTCCATTAATCTCCCATACACTCATATAGCCTCTGATAGCACTATCATTCATACACACAAACACATGATCTCACATTGTGTGTGTGTGTGTGTGTGTGTGTGTGTGTGTGTGTGTGTGTGTGTGTGTGTGTGTGTGTGTGTGTGTGTGTGTGTGTGTGTGTGTGTGTGTGTGTGTGTGTGTGTGTGTGTGTGTGTGTGTCTGACATGCTGACGTGAGGTCACCTGTCTCTCTCAGTCAAGCCAGCACACTTTGTGGTGAGGCTGACAGTGATTTTTGCCGTCTTATCATCAACAGCTCTGTAAAAAACATGAAGTGCGCAGACAGTTCCTCTTTTTTTGTCAGTTCCACTTTGTTTCAGTGACCTTAACTTACATCACCAAGTCAGTCTGATGATTTTACGACTCCGCTTGAATCAATTCAGCATCTACCGTTCTCCTGTAATTTCCACTTGTGGTCACAATTGTCTCACTTCAAGGTTTGATTTAGCAGAATTGGACAGAAGTAGGACAGGAGTTCAGAGAAACTGCGTAACAAAGTCACATCATTGAGCTGCCGTTAGCTAAAATACTCTTGGTAATTTCTTGTGGTTACTGAGTCAGCAAACAGTTTGCCTGCTTTACTGACGTATCCAGCAGACAGAGCAACAGGAGTGTCTGAAACACTAAAACATCTGTTTTTCTGCAGCTTTGTTACATGTTCGATTTTGGTTAAACCAGATTGGCCGATGGTTGGTCTGTCAGTTCATCGTTGAACTGGTATTTCCAGCAACACTTCCACATTTCTTTCAATGTTAACTTCAAAATTGTGCCTGATGGAGCTTTAGTTTAATGTTTAACTGTGATATTCATCCAGCCTCTGACCTCTGACCTCCCTGCAGAGTCCAACTCCAAAGAGAATGACTATATGAGCAAATGAAGCAAATAAATATTAACAATTAGCCTCTCCTTAATTGGCTCTTGACAGCCAGCTTGTTTTTGTGGTTTTACAGAAGTCATGTTCATGTGTTGGTGTGAGTTTTTGTCCTTTTCTGCCTCATTCACTCAATTCTTTGCGCTTTATATGCAGGAATGACGGGTGGAAAGTGTTTTAGTACAGTTCTGTTTGCCTGGATGTTTATTTGTGTGAGTGAATGACTTTCTTAGTCACCAATTTAGAGAAATTGCCAATCTGACTGTAATTCAAGTTTTGATTTTTCATATTTCCTGAAGTCAAATTGTTGTGGACTGACTTCAGACACTCAGACGTGAGCAAACCAGTTTGCAAAAGGCACAGAAGAAAATCGACACAAACAAAACTGAGCTTCAGTAATACAGCGTTCAAAGTCTGACATATTGGAGAAAGTGATTATTTTGTTTTTACCTCGCCATAAGTGGTCCTCTGAACGATAACTGATATAAATCTCATTGATTTCTTTCCACTCCCGCCATTGCTGTGTCTCTCTGTAGATATGTATCGTCTGGAGTTGGCTGGTGGTCTGGGGGTAATATTGTTGCTGCTGGGAGTCCTGACGGCACTTTACAAATGTTACAACCTGGAGATCCTGCTCTGCTACAGGAGACACTTTGGGAGTGATGAAACTGAAGACGGTAAGCCTGTGTGTGTGCTTGCTTTTACTTCAGGCCAATCACGCCACAGCAGTGTTCAGATAGAGAGCTTGAATCAACATACATATCGCACAAGAAAGAGCGGAGAACTTCAAACATGGCAGACGGCAGCACTCACACTCAGTAACCTGCACCTGGCCTGTACTCACGGTATGTTCTGTCTCGCCGTCTCTCTCTTCACAGATAATAAGGAGTATGACGCCTATCTGTCCTATACCAAAGTGGACCTGGACTCTTTGGGCAGGTCAGTTACCTCTGGACACATGCAGCATATGTTATTCATTTTTAAGGAAGACAGAGAATTGAGTTCTGGTTTCTACATTTCCTTACTTCTCTGTTGAATCACACACAAAAACATCAAATCATTTGCAAAATAACCACGCCCCCCAGCAGGTAATCAATTCATTGTAAACTGCTGTGGGATGCTGGAGAGGTGCGTTGGATTTGTGCACCTGAATAGCTGCAACATATTGAAACAGTGTGGAGCAATGATACAAATTTCAATCTTTTCATCTCACTCGGGAATACAAAGTGAATAAACATATTTCCCCAATAAAGGCAAGGCAAGGCAAATTTATTTGTATAGCACAATTCATACACTAGGCAATTCAAAGTGCTTTACAGAAGCATAAAAGTCATACATTTTGATTAGAAGAGAACAAAAAAATAAAAATAAAATACAATTAAAGGAAAATTAAAAACAGACACCAATAAAAGACAATAATAATTTAGCATTTAAAATGATTAAAACCATTGAGCAAATACATTTACTTTAAGTAAAAGCTGTAGCAAATAATAATGTTTTCAACCCTGATTTAAATGAGCTGACACTTGGTGCAGACCTCAGGTGTGCAGGGAGAATGCTAAGCTAAAGCTAAGCTAAGCTAAGCATAGTAACTACAACTCATTGCCTGTTGTAGTTGCTTTACAGTGAAGCCATGCTTACTGTGAGATGGCCACCGTAACAAAAATAGTGCATCACATCAAGCTTAATGAAGTGATATTACACAATTTCTGGGTTTTGAAGTTCATTTTCATCTGGTAACCCTTTAAAATGAATTTGCAGCCTCCACCAGGTGCTCGTGTCACTGATGGTTTTGCATTTGATTTTGAATGTGGAGCCATAAATGTTATCCCCTTCCCCAGCAGGACGAGCAGCGATGAGGAAACATTTGCTTTGGAGATCCTGCCCGATGTTTTAGAGAAACACTATGGATACAAGCTGTTTATACCAGACCGAGATCTGATACCCAGCAGTAGTAAGTATCTATCTATCTATCTATCTATCTATCTATCTATCTATCTATCTATCTATCTATCTATCTATCTATCTATCTATCTATCTACTTTACCTTACCCCTCCCCCAACACACACACACACACACACACACACACACACACGCCCTGTCTCTCACTCTAGGTCACTATTGGCCCCAATACTCAGAATTCATCACACTGTCAGAATAAATAAGAATGTATGCGGATCTTCATCATAACACACTTACAGACACACATCAGTGTACAATATCAGCTGAACACCCCATGTACACAAGAACCACACAAACACACACACACACACACACCCACACACACACACACACACACAGTTTCTCATCCATTCATGTTCTCACATTGTACCACAGACACAGTCTGTTCCTTCCTCGGGCAAGCTCATCCCTAGATCTCACTTTCACACCAACAAATGCTCACACATACTATACAGGATGCATATAGATCACGCACACACACCCACACACACCCACACACACACACACACACACACACACACACACACACAGACCCCATTTGTCATTATTTCTGGGGTTGTGTGTCACTCTCTGTCCAACAGGAAGGGGAAATATGACTGTTATTGCTGTTATCTGTCAATGCTCTGACCTAACACACATGCCCGCACACCTGCACGCAATTGCATCACTGACACACACAAGGGGGGGGGACTTAACTCACACATCATCAATCTGTCTGTCTACCTCCCTTAATTTTACCGATATACTAAAATAAACATATTGAGGATAGTTTTCACTGGACAGTGGCAGCATTGTCTTCTGTGAAACTGTTGCCCACAGATGTTCACAATCAAAATGTAAAAACTCTCCAACAATCCAGATGCTTTTGCCAGGCACTGTGGCTGTGCATGCAGAATATGAAGGAAGAAGGTAGATGTGATATAATATACAGATTTGTCAGTATTCTCAGTACACACACACACACACACACACACACACACACACACATACACATCCATCATTGTTAAGGTCATATCTGGCCTTGCTAGGATGGTGAATGAAGCATTGAGACTGAAATGTTGTGAGGTCCATCTGTTTCACTGATTTTCACATAAACACACATTTAAAATTTTTCCAAATGTGCGTGCGCATTCTTACGGTGTACAGTGAAGCAGCTGTCAGTCAAACTGATAGAAGCGTTGTGTGTGATGCTGCAGTCTTGTGTACCAAATTAAAAGAAAAGAAATAAAAAACGGCTGAGGATGAGCAAGAACATTAAGTTAGTATTAAGTTAGTTATTGTACAAGGAGCGGGCTCGGCTCTGTTGGCTGCATCAAACAGGCTACTTTAACGTTCAATCTGGTACCAGTAATGATCAGCACATTCCTGCAGTTAGGACCAGGGATAATTTTATGACAGCACAGCAGCTACTCACTAGCTGATGAAGCACTTCCACTATTTCTCACCAACATTTGTGTTTTTCCACTCGGTCATGGTACTCCCTCATGGAAATGTCAAATAGATAAAGAGCAAGATATTTCCTTCAGGAGGTGAAACAGAGCCAACGGAAGATTAAATATTTAATTCACCATCACCACAACTCCAAAAGAATGCTGACATTGCTTAGCTGCTCTCTAACACTTCATAAGATGACAATATGTCAGTGCTGTTTGTTCCACTGCCCCCCAAGTGGCCAAAAAGTCAGTTGATGCCGTTTTAAAGTCAGACAAATCAGTCTGTTTCTTTGGTATTTTGTGACTGTTTATTAGACAACATGACTATGCGCTTCAGGGGACTGAATATGTAATATATCCTCACATTGCTTTAAAAAGAATGTAAAACACATCTCAGGCACCAGCTAATTCAACTGAAGTACCAAACTAATGCATGAAATAAAATATTGATCCATTATCCCCTGTGTACGAGCATTTTGTACCAAAATCATGTTTCTTTTGCCCAAAAAAAACTTCCTAAAAAAAAGAATGTAGTTGCTAAAATAACTGCAATCTGGCTAGGAAGTAACAAACGGATGTGTGTTCTGTGCATGGTTTAACATTTTCTCCTAAAATGCTTGTGTATTTAAATATGGCTCATAATGAATTTCCATGCTCTACATAGTCTGCCAGACTCAAGACAAACACACCCAACGCCGCCCTCTGGAAACAGCAGAGAAAGTCATATTTCCTCCCAAAATTAGGCTTCCTCTCTGTGCCCTGAAAACATCCAAAAAACAAATGGCCACCGTGCATAACTACACACACAACTCTGTCTAAGCTGCATACGAACCAAAGGGTACGCAGTGTGAAAAACACACTGAACGAGTGAATCAGAGACAAAGAGAGGTGCCTTTTCAGTGCTTACCAAAGCCACTGACAGAGCAACACAGCGATGCGACCTAAAATACACCATTCAATTATCCACTCCATTAGCCCTCCGAAATTAACAAGAGAGCGAGAAATAAACAACGGGGACAGAAAGAGGTGGGGACGGGGTCATTGGTTTGTGTTATTTCATTAATTGATTTACATAATCCTCAAAAGGAGAGAGCGGGAAGAGGAAGTGAAGGGCAGCAGAGAAAAGAGGAGGTTAAATGTGAGGAAGAGGGAGTGAAAGATAAGAGACAGATGGAAAATTAAACCTGACAAAGAAAGAAAGAAAGAAAGGGAGTGAATTTTGGGATGTTCTGTATTATTTGTGCCCCTCAAATTGAGCGTGAAATTGCAATGTGTTGCTGGAGAGTCTCTGTCATTAATTTAGTTAGCAAGTGAGGAGATGGTGGAGGAGAGAGACAAAGAGACAGAGACTGTTCACAGAACATTTCATACATTTTCAGTAACTACAAATTTTAGAAATAATGAGCAATTTCAGTGACGCACGTTCAAAAAAAAAAAAAAAAACAGAATGTCACAAATTGGTAACAGGAGAATTTGGGAAGATGTGTTTCCACTGGGGTCTGTGTGAAGCAACAACACCACAGTGAGGATGAAAAATAAGCTTTTGAAACAGTGTTTGGACTCTGCTGTGTATTGACTCATATATTGACACATACAATAGCTCTGCCTCAGATGTAAGTCAAGATAAGATAAACCTTATTGATCCTACATTGGGGAAATTTTGCAGACAGCAGGAATAAAAAGGAGACACAGAAAAAGAACAAAGAGACAAAGAGAAAGGATACACAATAAAATTATCTACATGTACACTATATACAAAAGAGTATTAAAATAATACTCCCTTGAGAAGGATACTGTTGCACTTATATGTAATATAAGATAGATGCACAGATGCAATGGACTCACTTTTCACATCTCACCTCATATATCACATATCACCTCCCCAAGTTCACACTTTCCTCCCCAAGTTATAAGTTAAAGCTGGTGGTGTAGCAGCACAACTCTGATCTCCATTTAAGAGCTGACTTCACTGATCGGTGTCAGGGCCAAAACTCCTGCACAAGCATTTCTGTCACTCTACTATATTCTCCTGTCACTCATTCCAGTCATCTCTGAACAAAATGAGTTGAAGGATGCCACAAGCAAAAAGAAGGCAAATACTATGAAGGGAGGTTTCCCTGCTTACTAATGTCAGTTATTTCTGCTTCTTCCTTTTGAAGCTTTTGTTTCATTTCTTGCAGTCCGTAATGACTAAAAGACTTTCTAAATCTTAGATTTGATCGTTATTTTTGAGAAAAAAAATGCATGACTCATGCACAGTTCACCATTCTGACAGAGACAATAGATTTTGTTGCTTTCAGTCCAAGTCAGGTGAAGAAAATGATTCCACTTTCTTTCATACTGTATCATATCTGAGGTGATTAGCCTAGCGTAGCATGCAGTTCCAATCTGCATGCTACGCTAGGCTACACAGGAAAAAGTTTCCTCGGCTCTCAGCAAAATTCCAAAATACACCTACAAGCACCTCTAATACTTCCTAATTATTATGAACCCCCATATTTCCCAAAGCGTTGAGCTATTTCTCTAAAAAGCCACCCAGCAAAGCTGCTCAAACATTAGGCCTACGAATTGATTCCAGATGTGTTCATTTCTTTGACAGATTTAAGTGCATTGACTGTATCACAGAGGTTTTTTTGGACAAAACAGATGTTTAAGGAATAGTTCAACATTTTGAGACATGCTATGTACTTCTTTGCTTTTTCACAAAGTGAGAGGAGGACACAGAGCGGAGCGAAGTGGAGATGTATTTGGCAAGCTTAGCAACAAAAAAAAAATGGAATTCACCTAGCAACAACGCTAAAGCTGCCTTATTTACACACAGCACCAAACTTTGTACCGTCACTGCGATGACACTTCAGTAAGCTGTACAGTCCACTGCACCCAGCTGTTGTTTGCTGGGAAATGGTTACAGCATGTAACTCTCTGTTTTACCACATTATTATTTATGCACAGGTTAAACCAATGAGACATGACTTGATGAGCTTTAGTGCTTATTTGTTCTGTACAGACAAAGCCCAACTGGTTTTTCCCTCTTAGCTTTTTTTGCTTTTATGCTAAGCTAGGTAACCACATTCTGACTTCAGCTCCATGCTTCGTGCACAAACATGAGGCTGATGTCATTCATCATGTTAGTGTGTTTGTATGTTCATTTCTACTTGAAATAATAATGACAAACTGGAGAAGACAGCATCACTGACAAAAACTGGTACACATTCACTGTCCGCAGATTCTGGATTGAACTGTTTCTGTTGTGTTATATAATAAATTGCAAGACGCCAACCATATTTTGATCTTCATTTCATTCTAAACGACACCCCTCTCTAACTCTCTTTCTCTTTTTAGCTTTCACTTTGTCTCCATGTCTGTCTCTCCCAGCCTACATTGAGGACTTGGCTCGTAGCGTGGATCAGAGCAGGCGTCTGATCATCATTTTGACTCCGGAGTTTGTCGCCAAAAGAGGATGGAGCATCTTCCAGATAGAGACACGTCTCCACTCCATGCTGGTTACTGGGGAGATCAAGGTATGATGTTGGGAGTACAAAGGAAATACAACAATCTGGCTCGATTACTTTATTATATGCTGAAAGAGGGTGTGAAGTACTTCTTGTATTTCTCCCTTTTCAAACACCTCTGCCTGTTTGCATTCTGTGTATCCAGGTGATCATGATAGAGTGTGCAGATCTGAAGAATGTCATCAACTACCAAGAGGTGGAAGCACTTAAACATACAATCAAGGTACACAGAGAGACGGATGAGTAGAGGAGGGAGGGGAAGAAGGGTGTGATCTGAACAGTGTCATTAGACCGCAGGAGACTAAATCAATAGGATAATTTTTTAAATCTTTCTTCTCCGCAGGTTTTATCAATCATCAAGTGGAGGGGTCCTAAGAGCAATGAGCTGTCATCTAAGTTTTGGAAACAGGTGGTATACGAGATGCCTGCTAAACGCAGAGAGACACTGTCCAGACGCCAGGTATGAATAACAGTCCAAAATTAGCTTTTCTATATTATATTGCAGTTTTTTACAATCACGTACAAACGGAGACTGTTTGTAAGAACAAAACTACAAAACTTTACATTAACGACCAAAAGAAGTTCTACAGTAGGAACGTGCAGTTTAAATCTTCTGGCATTAAGTAGTTTTAAAAATAGATGAATTTGCCCATCTAAAAAAATATGTACCGAAACTCTTCCTTCTACTCGTAAATTATACATATCATATATGGCTACAGGTGTAGAGGCAAAAAAACACTATTTCCTTTGCATGTCCAGGAGCCTCGAAAAAAATGCAGTGGAAATTTAGTCTGCATGTTTACGTATGCTCCCCTGGGGTACACATATTCACAACAACCAGATGGCCTTGATAAATACAGGTAATGTATGAAAATTGAAATCACAATGGGGAAAAATGTGACATGTTTGCCATGTGTTAACACCTCAGGTGGTGTGTGCCCTGATTAGCAAGAGATGTTGTCATGCTGCTTGGTACTGAAGAATAATTATGGAGAAACAAATACAGAGTGAACTATATAAGTGCAACGGATGGGAAAATATCATCTGAATGTCCCTTGGTGTCTTTACAATTAATGTTGTAGAATTTGGATTATAATGAGAGTATTATCAAGTGCCACTTTTTAGGGGTTATTATTTTGCTTATTGTGTGAAGTTGTGATTTTTCTTCTTGTGTGATTATACTACAGTGAAAGAATTCCAACTGCTCCTATAGTTTTATTCATTGGTCCAGCTGAGAGCAGTTATATTCAAAGCCAAAAAAACACCACATATAGAACAACCCCAAATTTCAGGCCTTTGTGAGTTTAAATGGATCGACATCAACATCTGATGGTCTGCAGTTATTCATGCTTGGAAAGGCTGATATAACACAATGAAACAAAGAATAGGTAAAATGACTCTTCAGTTTATGGGCCAAGAAACACACCTACTAACTTCTTGAAAGCCAAAGTCCAACCTTTTATGGACTGCCTTAATCTATGTGACTATATACTATACTTTTCCTTCTAGAAATACATTCTTTTTTTTAGAATAAAATGTTGGGCACTGTAGTTTTCATCAGATGGTACTCATAAATAGCATGCCTTTGTTGGGGACTATTTTGAGGTGCGGATTAATATACATTTGGTGATCTCATGAGTATTTACAGCAGGTGTATATGTATGATTTTCTGAAGGAATGTGTCACCCTGCATAATAGTGTGGCCCACTAATACGTTTCTCATGGCTTTTGAACAATAAGGAGCTCTATGGCACAAAACTTTAAGATATACAGTATGGCCACATTTCCACTAGCGCGGCTCGACTCGACTCTACTCTACCCGGTTGTTTTGTGTTTCCATTAGGGATAGTACCCGATACTATTTTTAGTACCTGCTCTGGTGAGGTTCCAAGCGAGTAGAAGCAGTATTATATGTGTGACGTCAACAGCCTGTCGGCCACTGATTGGCCGGAGAGTGTCGTCACTGGTCTGCGACATCCAACACCGGAAAAACAATCCCGCCCCCTCCATTGTAACGCCGGGTTTGTTCTGCCTTGCAGCCCGAAGTCTTCTCTGGGTTTCTTCTCTTGCTTTGTGTTTGACAAAAAGCCACAAACCGAGCAGCAAATACAACATCGCCTCGATGTCCTCCATTGTTTGTCGGCTCTGTTTGCATCATGTACAAATTGTCATGGCAGTTTCACGCAGCCGTGGTATGACGACTCCACCTAGGTTGAGAAGGTACTATGAAGTACTCAATTGTAATGGAAACTCAACCTAGAACCGAGTCGAGTAGAGCTGGAACTGTGTAATGGAAATGCACCATATGACGCTGGCCACAAGGACAATAGGATAGTAAGAAAATAAGAAACATAGACCATCATTTGTCTTATCTTTTAATATATGTATTCTGATGCTTTTCCTATCATGGTGGTAATTGCTACAATATGATAAAATCTTGACAAATCAAACATTCGTATAAAGCTGCATAGTGAAAGCTATATAATTGTGCTTCTGTGGGGACAGGTGATGGACTCCGGTGAACAGGGCCTCTTTGGTGACTTACAGACCACTGTCTCCACCATTGCCATGACAACCACTTCCGCTTCACTGGCACCCCCTAATGAGAGTCGGCATGGGCATCATCAGGTCAGCTATTTCACGTGTTTTACTTCAAACTGATGGCTTGGTATTTCTGAAACCAGAGGTTGGGTAGTTAGGACTCAGATTTTATCAGTCAAGCTTTCACAATACTATTCAAGCATATAAAATTTGACCAGCTTATATCATTTTCTGTAATATTGTAAGTAACCCATTTTGAAGGTGTAGAACATGAACATTTTGTTTAAAGATATGTGTGCATCAGGGTTTTTTTAACCAAAATCATATCAGTTCCTAACTGAACCTGTAACAGGTTGATTTCGAACTCAATTGCAGTACCACCAGTCAATGGAAGTCGGTATCTCTGACTTTGATGTGACATGACAGAGACGGATAAGCCGTAGTACAGATCAAAGTCCCGTTCAGAACTATTGTCTCTCAAAGTACAAAATGCAGCAAGAATGATGTGCTATTCAGAACTACTGAGAGTCTCTGGATATGTTTGGCGAACCAAACATTCTACAGTCACAAGAAGGCAGAGATCCATGAAGTGTAGGGCAAAACGCTTAGATACGGAAGGCAGAGGTATGGAGAACAGAAGATCAGGCAAAGTCAAAGGCAGGCAGATCCTGTAACGAGAGATCAGTCCAATAATGAATGCTGGAGAGTCTTGCATAATTCAAAGAACATTCATCCCCCTCCCGGGTCCGAACCAGGTGGTAGGTGTTGCGGAGGCCTAGCTTCATGAAGATGGTGGCCCCCTGAAGAAGCTCCAAGGCAGAAAAGATGTGGGGTAGTGGGGAGCAGTTCTTGATCATGATGTCATTGAGAGCCCTGTAGTCAATACAGTGTACCATCCTTCTTACCCACGAAGAAAGAAAGTCTGTTCCAGCAGATGAAGAGTGGAGGGGCTGATGCCACCCACCAGAGAGTCATTTATGTAGGTTTCCATGACTTCTCTGCTGACAGCAATTACAGGCGTCCCTTGGGTGGGGATCTGCCGGGCTGCAGGTCGATGTCGCAGTCATAAGGCAATGAGGAGGAAGGAGGCTTTGCCTTGCTGAAGACTCCCTGTAGCCATGGTAGCCATGGTGGAACTGCTGGCAGGTCAGGACCAAAGCTCGGAGAGGAGGAATGCTGCAGGTCTGTGGCTTCTGTATGGCAGACCTGGTGGCATGAAGCACTCCATCCCAGGATGGCCCCCATTGTCTAGTCAATGTGGGGGTTATGACGATGTAACAATGGGTACCCCAGGATGAGAGAGATGCATGTGGATGTGCTCATGGTGGTTGCCGGATAGCAGGACGTGAACAGGTGTGGTCTGGTGGGTTACAGCTCCAAGCAGGTCACTGCAGAAATATGTCTGGAGAGTGGAACCCATTCTGTCCCCAGCTGGCGAGCAAGCTCCTCATCCATGATGCTGGCATAGGAAAGTAGCCAGAGCGTGAGAGCCTTCTGGGAGGAGGAGCTTGGACTGGAACAGCATTCTTTGAGAAGAGGTCTGAATGAAGGTGTGGCTCACCAGGATTCCCTTGACTCTCTTGAAGAGATTTTGTGGCGAGGTGGAGTGTGCTGGGTCCATGACTGGCCAGAATGCACTGTAACGGGTTGATTTTGGACCCAATTGCAGTACCACCAGTACACGGAAGTTCCTTTCACTGACTTTGATCTCAGGCATGAGACGAATAAGCTAGAGTACGAATCAATGTCCCGTTCAGAACTATGGTCTGTCAAAGAACAAGATGTGGCAAGATTGTTTTTCTGTTCAAATCTATTGAGAGTCTTCTGGAAATATTTGGCAAGCTAAACATTCAACAGTCACAAGCAGACAAAGATCCAGGAAGTGCACTTAGTCAGACACAGAAGGCAGAGGTATTTACCGGACAACAGAAGATCAGGCAAAGTCAGGCAGGCAGGTCTGGTAATGAGAGATCAGTCCCATAATAAATGCTGGAGAGTCTTGCATAATGCAAAGAACAGTCTGGTACCAAGTGTGTGTGGGAGAGCAGCTTAAATACTGGACTGATTGGGAATGAATCTCAGGTGAGCGGGCAGGTGGACGTGCCTGGCTGGGGAGTGAGGATGGGAAAAGTACTGGCTTAGCAGGTGAACAGATGAAAGAAAATGGCAACAGGTTAGAGACTGAATACATTGTGACAGATCCAGAAAAATTGTGATGCTGTGTGGCTGCCACAAACTTGCCTGATGTCAGACAGAATTGTCAACACATTAAACGCTGCATCCTTCTTCAGTCTGACATTCCCTCCAGGGGGATTCTGTTTTCCCTAACCTTCACTAGAGACCAACGTTCCTGCCTGACTAATGTCAGTTTAAGTTGATACTGATGCGAGGCCATGATTATATGGTACTTACATTACTCCTCCTTTGTTCTGGCACAAAGATGAGTCTGTCTTTTCTCACTTCAGGTCCTATGATGAAAAAGAGGTGAAGTCCCACCTCAACTTGTGACACTTCACAGAGTTCATGTTTTTCCATTGCTTGTTTTCACATTCATCCTGGAAGTAACAGAATTCTGAAAATCTCTTCAGAATGTTGGCATTGAAAATGTTGGGTTTAATTGCCTCTTGGAATAATACGTTGTTTGTTTTCTCACCACAGGTTGCCTTGGCGACAGAGATCCCCGACTACAACCAAATGACCTTGCCACTGGGAGGCGGTCACACTGCTACAGCGGCCCAAATGAGGCATTTCTGCCGCAGCTATGAGTTCCAGCTTCCCACACAGCCTTCCTCCCTGTCGCCTCCCCTCCCACCTCCCTCCACCGTGCAGTTCTCCACTCTGGGCCCAGGAGGACGCCATGTCTATTGCAACATCCCTATGACACTGTTGAATGGACAGGTGGGAGAAAAGACTGGACCACTTTTGTTGTTTTGTTTTGTTGCAGTTCCTTGTTAGTTTCTAGCATCCAACATCTACACAGTGTATCCTTTTCTTGAATTTCCATGCTGTTGTTTATGTGCATGTTCTCAGAGTTTAAACACTTTAAAAATAAAACCCCTCTTTTCTCCCCAGGGGTTCAGAGCAGTTCACTGGGGAACAAGAGGTCTGTTTGGATAAAAGAAAATGTAGAAAGAGAATAGTATCTTCATATAAACCAACCTACAATAGTAATTCATTTTAAGACACTGGGAAATAGCTGTCATATGCAGTATAGCTGTCATATATGAGGCATGGTGCACTATTGGCATGCAGTAGTACTGTATATTCTATAGAATGCAGCGCCTGTTTCCTCTTTTGAATTTTAGATTTTTGCTAGGAGTTGTTGTGCGGGTGAGATTCCTGCTTATCATTGTTGTGTTTGTTTTTTTCCAGGTTCCTCAGAGCAGTACGCTTGGGAAGAAGCCAGAACTCCACCTGAACAGCACCTTCGTACCGCTCACCAGCAGAGAACTAAGCTCTGACATCTGGTAGAAGGACTGCTCAACTGGTACTGGATTACACACTGGTTTACAGACTGCTTTTACAATGGCTTTGGACATGCGGTACTGGTTGGTCGACTGGTTTTCATTGGGTTTTTTGACTGTGTACAGCCTCGATTTCCAGGAAGGACTGCCTGTAAACTAGTTTTGGGCCACTTTATCCCAAGCTGTGAGCAAAGGACAGCTTAAAGACTGTATAAGCCTGGGATTCACAATGGACTGGCATAATGGTTGCAGACTGCTTACAGAGAGACGGATTCAGATTGCAAAAACAGATTGCACTGGTTTTGGACCTACCAACTGGTTACAGACTGATACAAATTGTAAGATGTATAGCCACGACCATTGGGAGGGAGCCCTATTATACAACACAACTGGTCATACTCATTTGACTGGAGCAGAGAGTTTGTAGACAGGTATGGACATGTGGATGTAATGAACTGGAAAAGTCAATGTAAAGGTCCAGGATACTTGTGAGTAGGTGTCTACAGACAGGACTGGGTACTCCATTTGTCAAACAAGATACCAAGTTGGACCTTGGAGCACAAAAAAAGCAAGTGTCTCGTAATGGCAGTCTGCTCTCACACCAGCCGTGTACCCGGAAAACCAGTTGATTTGTCTGCTTCTTAACTGCACGGAAATATCAGTCTGACTGGAAAACAAAAGTAGCGTAATATCAGAATGCCAGTCGATCGAGTTCTCAGTATATTGATCTACCTGTTGACTTGGTGGCTTGTCAGTAAACGAGGCAGACGTCAAGCAATGAGTTTGGAATACCAGTCCACCTTAAAACAACAAGTCAACCTCTTGGAAAAACAATTCCTGGCTAGCTAGCTAGCTAGCTACCTGGTTTGGTTCTCAGAGGCTAAAATGGTTGACTTACAAGAAATGGATTACAGCAAGATGAGAAGTGATGCGTAAAGCAATTGCTAAACTCAAGTACTGAGAAAGCACAGTTAGCTGGTGTATATGGAAAAATAGCTAGTCGTAAGCTAGCTGACTAAAAGGCTAGTTACCTCTTGAGCTGGGAGGATACTAAAAGGCACCATGAGACTGAAAACCAGCCAGCTCTTCACCTTGTAACCCAGTAGTCAGCAACTAGTCAACTCATCAAGAGGTGAACTGGTCAAGAGGTTACCTACCAACTTTTACCATCAAGCTAAAAGCATAAAGGACTTGGCTTTTTCTATTTGCATGACCACCCATTTAGATAAAAAAAAGAATCAAATAAACATAGATAAATGAGTAAATGACACAATCATTTCTCGCAGCCTCCTTTAACATGGAGGAGAATAAACGTCTTATGTTTATACAGTATATTTGTTTTCTGTCCAGCCATGAAATAAAGATACAATCTGATAAAGGGAAAAAAGGAGGTGTCCCTCCAAAAACATTTGTATTATTTATTTTCCTTTGTTTTATTTAAGAGTTATATCCCTCTAGAGGGTTGATGAGAAATTTTGCCAGGCTTTGTTTTTAATGTTTGTTTGTTGCAATAATCTCTGTACAGCTTCCATAACTTATGCATAGACCTATACATGACAGTGATTTGTTTTCTACAATTTCTGTTAAACACCCTCATTAAGTGTGTGAAACCCAGAGCCCGTTTTTGCTTTCATTATGTCCCTCTTTTCATCAATGGATGGATGGATGGATGCATGGATGGACGGATGGATGGAATCGATGGATGGATGGATGCCGATGGCAGTACAACCCTGCTAACAGACTGATGTTTTGGGCCTTTCACTCTGGAATCGAAACCACTACCAGTCAGCCAAAGGGGGCTTCACTGCATACAAAGTTGGACTCCAAACCGAACCAGACCACATTCTTCTTTGTGAGCTTTAAGAAACCAAGATTATTACAATGATATTTAAGCAAAGTGAATAATGTTTTGAATTTACACAAAGGTACTGTCATTGTCTTATTAGAACCAATGAATTCTGGATATTTGAGGTTGTTTGATACAATAATTAATTATTTGCGTTGTTATATTCAATGGCAATATACATAGTATAGTGGTTGTCTTTTGATTTCTGCTGATTTCTTTGACTATTCTTTGGATATATTGGTTCAAATAATTTAATTGAGAGCAAATAAAAATCATATGAGTTGTTTTATACATTTTGGATGCCTGTCGTCTGACCCAACAGTTATTTCTTCTTTCCTCTGCCTCTTCACCACTGTCCCCTTGTCTGTTTCAATTTTGTTTTTAACTTCAACTCTCTGCAAGCTGTTTCCTTATCCTTTCTTTTAACTGTCATCTTACTTATGTGTCATGCTCCTCCCGCACTCCTCCTGTAACATTTATAACTGACTCCCAGCCCACTTCCTTTCTTCCCAGTCATTTGGATTTCCTAATAACTCTGAGCTGAACTGTAGTGAGGTACTGTGAATTGAGCAGGATTTGAGCTATGTTGAGCTGGGTATGTCAAAGGCTTCATTGAGCAGAAACAAATTCAAGAGGACATTTAAAATTTAGGGATTAACACAAAGAAAGAATCTTAGGGAAACCAAATCAGTGTTTATTAATCACTACACAGTATGTTGCCTAATAAGCAGAATGTGCTGAAAATACATCAGCAAACTGGAAAAGTAATGCTGTGTTAAAACAACACTTAATTGATATTTGAGCAATTATCTTAACTTGGTATAAAGACTAAAAGCAGAAACAGCTAACCCTGTTGTCTCCAAAGCTCAAAAATATATGTACCAAACTCACTAATTAATGCATTGTATCGCACCAGTTTAATTATTTCACAAACAGAAATTATTGTTTGTTGTTTTAGAGGGAGTTATATGTTCTGACCATTTCTCTTTCCCCCTGCTTCCAATCGTTAAGCCAGGGTTGCCTCCCAGCTGTAGCTCCCTACTTAACATACATGTGTGAGAGTGGTATCCATTTTCTCTACTAACTCTAAGGAAGAAAGTGAGCCCTCCAATTAGATTTATAACCAATTAAACAGACACACTGATTTAGTTACCTTCCACCATTTTTTGTAAAATCAAACAAGTTACAACAAATGTTGGAAGTTTAAAGCACTGGCCTTTATCACAGTACAAAGTGGAGTACCTCAAGGATATGTCCCCAGTCCTTTTATTTTCCTGCCTCTTGGTTTTTAAATCACTAATGCAATTCTTTCTTAATTCTGAAAATAATTCTGATGATAAACTGCTGTATTTTTGTGTTAGACATACCATATTTCCACAAATAGTGACCAGGGCCTTTCTTTACCTCAGCTGCGGGTGGTAAAAGGCCTTTTTTTGAAGCAGGCTTGTATTAGAGGCAGGCCTTTATTTCTATTTCCCCTTTGTTTGATAAGTATAATAGGTCATGTTTTAATACGAAGCAGTGTTTTGATCCACTCCTGTTAAAATTACTGCATGACTGCCTTAGGCTATAAATACAAACACAACACTTCCATCATCTATTTCACCATTTCAGTTAACAGAAACTCTTCAAGACATATATGACTGCACTGAATGAAATTGGACAATAGAACTTAGTCAGTCAGTAATCCAAAACAACAAGGTATTGAAAATAGCATGATTGTATTGTTAAATTTATTCAATCAAAGTGATGGAAATATACATTGTACTTAGTTGGCATTCATGTAATGCAACAGCCACTGGGACCTTATCAACTCTTGTTTATTACCCCAGCCTGTATTGTAGAGCGGGCCTTTTTTTGTCTGTGTCAACCATGCCCCTGGCCATTATTCGAGACCTAGCTTTTATTTGGCTACTGGTTTTTATTTGAGGAAACACAGTACTGACAAATACGGCCTTATATGGCTAATAATAATGCTATTATTTGTTTGGTAAGTAAGCATTCTCTGAAATTAAGTAATTAGTTTAAAGCTGTTCATGTTTGTTTGTTTATTTGTTTGTTGTTCTTGTTTTTTTCTTGAGATTGTAACTGTACTGATAAAAATGTTCAGAAAAACAATAATTTTGACTGTCACACCTTTAGGACGATGGTGTCATTTGCATTCAGCTCCTTTTAACTTTTGGAAATACTAGTTTAAATTTTTATTTCTGAACTTGTGTTTAACTGGAGATTATAATTATTATTATTAATGTACTTAGTAAGTCCATCCTTCCTAGGAATACACTTCAGTATATACACTTAGCATACCATACTTAGTACCATTTAGTAGTTTATCATTTCCCCAAGTGAACATCATAACTGTCACACAACTCCATGTAACTATTTAACTGCCCAGTGAATATATTTGAAACTTTAGAAGAACAATACATAGAAGCAAAATTTTAATTTCTGTGTTCTTTTTTTTTTAATTCTCATTACCTCATAAGAAATAGAGCTTTATTCTTTGCAGCAGTATTAGATTCATGGTTGTATGAAAACAAGTTTGGTGCGCTGGAATATTGTCAAGAGCATTCTTTTGTGTCTAGCCACAGTAAATGGCTTTAAGGATGGAAATATCTGAGTGATTCCACCACTTCCACTTCCAGAGGATTTACATGAAATTTTGGTGTCAGCATTGTTTACCTCAGTTTCCTTGTTCCTCCTTGTTTCCTTCCTTTCCTTGTTTCCTTGCACAGAACTCATCAAGATGGTGGAGTTCAAAAGTTCATGGTCTCACAGATGTGATACAGCGTTAGCTTGTAGTGTACCGTCTCATATGCAACAGTAAATTTAGATTGTGGTTGATCAGTTTCTGTTCTGCTTTAGTTTCAAAGCCGTAAGCAGTTTCAGTTAATATTCATAAATAATCCCTCAGGTTGGACTCTGCACACTCACTGGACAGAATAAACTAGACCAATGGTTGGCAATCTGGCTCTGCAAAATACACAGTGACCACACAAAATCAACAAAAGACAATACATACACACCACAAAGCATTATAAGAAGTGTGCTCACTCAGAGCATTGTACACTGAAAAGAACTGTACTTTGTGCTATATCTGCCTCATGTAATGTTTTACCACCAGAAAGGTAAATACTGAACAATCAGAGAAAATGTTGCACTCATAAAAATGATGATATAAAATGAAAAACCATGTGGCAAATTTTGTGAATAGGAGAAATGAGAAAGAAGGAGGAAATGGGGCAAGGAACTACAAATTGCATGGAAGGGTAGGGATTGCTGGTTCTGGGGCCTGTATGAGTTTGTGTCCAATATGTAAGGGTGGCCCATGCGTGGTGGCTGTATGCAGAGATGGGATTATAGGGAGACAAAACCAAGGGGCGTTTATCTGTTTTTTAAGATGTCCTTTTCTCCCTGTGAGTGTAGATGAACAAGATGGTATGAATGCCTGATTTGGTTCAAACTATGTGTTTTCAAATGGCCCTATTTCAGGTGCAATAAGAAATTGGCATTTTTATGTTTTTTGGTTATCCCTGCAGTATTTGCTGACTTGCTAAGGTTTGCTGAGAACCACAGTTGGCAGGCACTATCTCTTTTGTTGCATTTTATGTAAATGTTCTGCAGGTAATTAACCCTGTCTCAGAAAAATTATGTTTGTACACTTTTCAGTTGTTTAGCCAATTACTCTTTGTTCGGAAATGTAATTGCTCCCTGGATTATGTTAAGTGATTTTTTTTTTTTTTTTTTTTACACTGAGGGAAGCATATGACCTTGATGTTGGTGACAGAGGTTCACGGTGTGAGTCCTGGATGTGATTAGGTTTAGGCAACAAAAGCACTTTGGGTAAGTTCAGGAAAAGATTGTGGACTGCAGAAAACACATCTTGTTTCATAGATCAAGTCAATTTTATGTTTTTCCATTATTAAACCAATACTACCATCTTTCCCCAACCTTTACTGAGTTTGCAGCAATGCAAGCAGCTCTGAGGAAAAGTTTCAGTTTGGAATAAATACAAACTGATAAAATGACATGCTCACATGTTGGTGTTTAGTAGATATAATGTCAACATGTTCACAGTTTAGCCTGTTAGCATGCCAACATTTGTTTTTTTAGCACAAAGCACAATTAACAGGTCAGGCTGATGGGAATGTTTTTATTTTAGCAGGTATGTGGTCATAAACCAAAGTACTGGACACACTGAAGCTTTGACCTAATGAGGGCACTTTAGGAAGAATCAGGGGATCACTGAAGTTCATCATCTGGGGACCATCAATGTCTGTACAAAATTTAATCGCAATCCATCTAGTAGTTGTTAAGATATTTCAGTCTGGACCGACTGGCAGTCCGACATTGCCATCCTTAAAGCCGTGCTGCTACTGTGGCTAAATATGTTCATCATTGCTAAAATCAGATATTGTATTGCAAGAAAAACATTTTGCTCCTTGACAAACACCTTCATGAAGAACATTTTATAATTGTGTTAAATATAAAATTTTAAAATGTCTTAATAGGACTAAAATTGCATTTTAAACTATGTACTTCTCTTTGGAAAGCTTAGTGTACTGGGCCTGTTATCAAACTATGATGATGGAACTGACAATAAGGTGGAAATGATTCACATGACCCTGCTTCAAACAAACAATGAGCTCTCACCTAATGTATGGAGCACTTATGTCATATCAGCTATGTGTATTCTAAATTGTGAAATATTATAAGCAAGATGTTGACCAAGAAGAACAGGATGTTCACGATGACAAATACTCAGATAAAAAGTCCCTGATACACTGGAGATTGTGAGGATGTTGCAAAGAGGCTTTAGAAAGGCTGTGACTGCAACTCTCAAGGCAAATTTTATGTCGCTTTATGCCCAGTGAACCATTAATATATTACTCATAAACCACACAAAATGGAAGTTACTGGGAAACTTTACTAAAAAAGTATCAAACGTTAATCAAATACTTTGAGGAAAATCTAGGCTGACCACATTTTGCCTTATCAGTTGTAAGAGTTCAACTTTACCTTCAGCACTGCCTCTATGCCATATCGGCTACGTTCGAAACCAAAACAATGCAGCGTGCGTGACATTATCGCGCATGTGCAAGACTGGCGGAATCGATAAGCAGAATCGTTAACCAGGCAGGCAAACGATTCCAAGGAATTGAGCTACTGGGAGCCGGTTCTCAAAAAGAACCAGTTCTCGATTCCCATCCCTATCAGTAACACCATAATACTTCTTAGGAAATAGACACATATCACCCAGTTGCCACAGATGACATATTTGCATGATTTTTTTGTGCAGATAGAAAGTGGGAAAACACATTAATATGAAAATAACCTCCAATAAGCGGAAAATGTGGAACCCCACCACCAACATTCAAAATGAAGAATTGCATCCTATCCCATTTTCAGTAAACAGACTAATACCAGAATATCAAGTCAATAACTTCTCATGCAGTAAAAAAGTTTAGTCATTCCAAACATGTTTGTCTACACACATCTTTGGAATTGTGATTGATTGAGAATCACACAGCTTCTCACAGTTTCTCATAATTTAGTCAGGAGAATCTTTAAAAGATTTGTCCACCTATGCTAAGGCAAGGCTAATAGAACTGATTCATTTAAAGCTACTATTCATCACTATATTTCATGATATTATGTATGTACCAAAGAAATCACCGTATGAAGTTTTGGGGGCTGCATCAGTGCATATGAAATGTTACAACTGAATTGTAAAAAAATTGTTGCAACGGCAGAAAAAATCAGTCGACCGTGTATGAAACCATGTATGAAGTGCGAATATTAAAATCTGTAGAGAGAAAGAGTTCAAACAGGAGAAAGAGACGGAGTAGTGTTCTCCATCTCTTCTGGTAAATGTAACGGTGTTGCAATAATGACTCAAAGCTATGAGTGCACGTTGAGTCAAGTTGATTATATTTCCACTTAAAGCTCCTTCGGGCTCTTCAAAAGTTAATGTAAGGATTATCCAGTATCATCCAGCATTTTTGATTAAGATGTTGCGCAGTTGATCAGCTTGTGTCTTCACATGTATTTTTTCAGCAGTCTGCTGTCTGCTCAGAAGGAGGCCTGGTGTACTCGTCTGACACACTCCACCACAAACCACAATACAGTCACTGTCAGACAACGGCAACATCCTCATTCTTACCTGTTGTCTGTCTGTGAGCCTGCTGTAGTTTCCACTGCAATTGGCTTGGAAATTATTCTCTCATTGCCTTTCAAAAATGCTGGAGAGCCCTGTTTCCAAATGGTAAGTCTAGATTTTAATTCTGTAAAATGTATTGACTTGAAGGGATCATCCACTTCAGTCCAACGCTCAGTGTGGTTTGTAAAAGTGAAAGCTTTTATGAGAAATCTGTATGGCAATCATTAAAATGGCTTGAACAAATTGATTATAGTTGAGACTGCAAACATTAGAGCTAATGTCTTTATTGGCAGTGTGTAAATGTGTTTGACTATGTGGTTAAAATGTTTGAGTGTTCAACACAAAGGAAAATGTGAGTTTGTAGCTCATAATGCTGTAATATCAATACAATCTTTTTTTCATTATAATGACAAATTTTCCATACAGTGCAATATCTAAATTTCCAACATGGGAAAAAAAATAAAATAAAATAAAATAAAATAAAATTATATATATATAGTCTCATCTAAACTCTCTGACAACACACAGTAAGTCAGTGTTAATTCATAATACGGCTTTTGATGTAAAGTAAGTGTTAATATGACTTTTGATGTAAAGTAAGTAAAAAGGCATAGTAGTTGCACTGTTAAAGTTGAGATCAGTGTTAGCATTCAACAATCAGGTGATGAAAGCCGGTACTGTTTGCACGTTGCAGCCGATGTAAACCGTGTAAACTCCATTTCTAACCTTAAAGGAACTCTAACTTCAACACTGCTTTACATAGTGTACGAAGTGTTTGACTGAAATACTCACCGCAAATTTACTGGACCTTAACCAACACGCTGACAAGAGTCCTGTGACAGGAAAATGTATTCTGTAGTGTTCAATTATCCAAACGTTATTTTTTAAAGAAAAAAAAAAAAAGAGGAACAATTTGAGTCATACTTGTGAAATGATGCTGCACCTTCCACAGTTTCACTGTAAATAAGGGATCCCTTTTCATACGTTACTGCAAGACAAAATGAAAAGGGAAACGTGTAGACATTTTAAAACACAGAGGTTTGGGCAAGCTTTGCATCTTTTTGCAAAAGGTTTTTTGAGTATGATTTCAGCATCTGTTTCCATTCGTGGCTAAATGCTGAGAGCCTGTCAGGTCTGTGGTTTAGAGCTTCTTGATTGACTGCTGTATGTGTCATAAAGGGCACTGCATAAAGAGACTTCGAAGCCAACGGAGAAGCTTGTAAAACATGCCCAGTATAACAGGCTACATATCAATAGGCCTGTGCAGAATGAGTGAACACACATCCCACTAGTCACGCTTTAGTGCTTGCACAAAGTCCAGCACACGTCATGGCTGTGTTGGTTTTTGTTAGATGCAGATCTTAATAGAGAATCCTTCCTTTGTTCTAAACACGTACAAATAAATCACACCTCAACAGGAGCATCTACATTACTGAGCAAGGAAGAGGCGATATTAGCAAAGTGCTTTCTGATTCCAATCCAGTAATGGATAGTTAAGGGCTTCTGGTGTGCAAAAGGACCGTTCAAGATGTCCGTTTTGACTTTTGTTTTGGCAGTGAAAAGACTCCTTGGACAAGAGCTCGACGATGGTTCTGTTATTTGATGCTGTTCCTCATTATGGGAACTTTAATGTTAATGTCCTACAATCCAATCCCTAAAGTGCCGTGGCCTTTGTACTTTTGGACAACAAACTCATGGTCAAGCCAGTATGACAACAATATGACAACTACTTCAGTTAACAGTGTAAGTATGTAAGTATGCGAACTTTAACGATCACACGGATATGGAGGCCAGTAAACGCAGCTATCAAAATGTCTAAGGTAAAGAAAAATCCACGCACATAACACAGCTGCATTTTGTTGCTTCTGTTACCAGGATCGAGTCAAGCAATATTTTTTAATGTTTCTTTCCAAAATAGATTTTTTAATATTCAGCTGTCCAATTTCAACTCTTTAAAACTGAGCCAGTTAAATGAGATTCGTAATTAGTTAATCATACATAAATGCTAATAACTTTTTGGTGTACTAAAGTGCTAATAGGATAGATTTTCTCAACTGTGTGTTCACACAGAGCGCATTATGAATTTTACAAGCTGCACAATTGCATACAGAGTCATTTGAAGGACGCAAGAGGGTGTGAGTGGACATAATTTTGCTTTAGGATGTGTGATTTACAATGACATGCATTACAATGCATTACATTACTCATTACTTTATAGTACTTTACTCAGCACGTCTCCATCAAAGATTCCTGTTAACTCCTAATTCTATTTAGACCAGATATTGTGTGTTTCACACATGTACAAATAGGAACATTATGCTTTAACAAGACACCAGTTTGGAAGTATTTAATAACAATCAACAGCTGGCTTAATGCTAGCTAAATCTAACATCTGTACAGTCAGTACATTTGCTGTTTTGGAATAAACGCAGACTACACAGACAGCCCGACAGTCAAATTTATGCAAATAAAGCATGGAATTTTTTTTCTTTTCTTCGAGATGTATGGGATTAAGTTGCAGCTAACAGGGAAGTTGCAGTTGTCCATTCTGGGCTACTGTACACACATGGAAGTGCAAAAGGGCAGACTCTGTGAAAGAGGCCCTGCTTCCTCCTTAGATATAAAGAGCTCATTTTAAAGGAACGCAATTCTTAAGTCCAGGTGATTATACACTAATGATAGTAACGTAATTAGGAATTTTATATTCCATTTCCAGCAATAGAGTCTCCTTTTTCTGTTTGGCCTCTAGATGTGAAGCTCATATTTGAGTGCAGACATTTTAACAAGGAAAAAAAAAAAAAAGATAAATCCTGTGCTATTGAGATTGCAGACTGCATCAGATGACCCTTCAGCATCACGGTACATTGTGGCATACCCAAACCACTACCATTTCACACTGGACGAACCCGATAGATGTCAGCAAGAAAGCCCATTCTTGGTTCTGATGATCCCAGTTGCACCCCACAACAGAGAGGCACGTGACACAATCCGCAACACGTGGGGTAAAGAAATGATGGTGCTGGGCCAAGTGGTCAGCTGCTACTTCCTGTTGGGACAGTCAAAAGAGGAAGGAGGGACGGAGCCCTTTAAGGAGCAAGTGAGTTGTTTTATTTTTGAAATGACTGAATTCTCTTTCACCTTCTCTTTCAATCATCAACACACACACACACACACACACACACACACACACACACACACACACACACATATAAAGAGAGAGAGAGAGAATCCAGATTCATTTCTTTTCTTGCTGTTCGCAAAATAAATAGGCCAACATGAATGTGCTACAGCAGATGCTTCAGAAAATATGAAACTCACAAGGTAATCAGAGCAGAGAAAGGAAAGAAGGTTGAGATGTCAGGTTATAACTTCAGCCGAGCAAAATGCACAATCTGTGTATGCTGTGTCACAATAATGAAGAATTCTAAGCATTCAGACATTAGAGCTGCACAAATCAACATTTTTGTCTTAACAATGGACCAAATGAAGGCAAGTCATGTGAACAGGGGATTATCACTCAGCACTGTAATTCCCCTCAGCCATACAGAGCTTTTTAGCATCTTTCAGTTTTGTCTGGATTTTCCAGGTCTCAACACCCTCAACCACCCTGTTTGCAGCAGCAGCCACCATTTGAGTGAAAAGTCTCTGAAATACCCCAGGCACAGTACCTGCTCAGCACCACATGGCAAAGTTAGTGACTAGATGGTGGACAAACAGGAGCATTTTGCGTTAATAAGCCAAATATTTCTCTCAGGAATTGGTAGAGAACAGACCACCTAAAAGGAGAGTGAATAGTTGACGTAGGTTCATCAGATCACCAGAAACATAACTAAATAAGCAACTGTTTGCCAGCTTGTTTCTGCTGCTGCTACGTGGCCAAAACTACTGCTCTAAATCTCCTGGTGCCCATTCTGCAGGTGTTCCAGGAAAGCCAGAGACATCATGACATTCTCCAAAGTAACTTCTGGGACAGCTACAATAACCTCACCATTAAAACCATGATCATGTTTGAATGGCTCGCCTCCCATTGCCCCAAAACCTCCTACGCCAT
Organism: Chaetodon trifascialis; assembly: GCF_039877785.1. Classification (NCBI taxonomy): domain Eukaryota; kingdom Metazoa; phylum Chordata; class Actinopteri; order Chaetodontiformes; family Chaetodontidae; genus Chaetodon; species Chaetodon trifascialis. Next base: position 8,974,997 of record NC_092060.1, read on the forward strand.
GAAGGTCGACTCGGACATGTTCCTGAATGTCCACAACCTCGTTGACATGCTTTTGAGAGCCCCTCAAAGTCTCTACATGACAGGAAGGGTGACAAGGGGTGCTACTGTCCTTCGAGACCATAATTCAAAGTGGTTTATGCCCGTTTCTTCCTTCTCCGAGTCAAGGTACCCACCGTATGCCCTGGGACTGGGCTATGTGTTCTCAATGGATTTACCCAAGAAGATACTGGAGGCATCTGCACATGTTAAAGCTGTTTACATTGAGGATGTGTACGTGGGACTGTGTATGAGACATCTGGGTATTGCCCTGACAGATCCTCCTCATAGTGGTTTGTTTAGGACAACAGTACCTTATTTTCCAGACAGCTGTTATTGGACCTCAGTCATTACAACAATACTACAGAACTCTAAAGAGCTTTCAGAGGTATGGGTAACATATCAGACTCAAGCACAAAGTGGCTGTTGAGCACTTCTGCCTGTGGTTTCCAAAAATTGTGACTGTTTTAAAGCTGCGCCTTATCTCCGCATGGCGGTGTTGCACAACACAACTGTTAAAATGCCAATCTGTTTACATCTCAAGTTACTGCCTTGAAGATATTTATCTTTGAAGTATGGTCTGGACTTTTGATGCAAAACAGAAACTGTGACAACACATTTTGAAGCTGAGCAAAGTCTGTTCTTGATAATTGCAGAGATTGCAAAAATCATTGTAAAGATGTCAATAATTTAAGGCTTTTAAGATGCAGTTTTTAAAATTGCTCTTGAGGCCGTGCACCTAACATGTCATAGCTGGTGGTATAATCAAACTGAACAAATACAGGAAGTAAGCAAGCCTAACAGTCACCACGCTGTGAAACGCTGGAGTTGTTTGCACTTCAAGCACTTACATGTAGAATGTTAAGCTCAATATTCTATTTCTAAAGCAGCTTTAATGGCAGGAAGAAAAATCATGATAATCCTGATAATTCTACAGGGATAAGCACAAAATGTGGATCACTTTAACCACAATAATTGCCACTGCCGCATAGAAGGGAGGAAGCACAATTTCAGATGGTTCACATGGTGTGCTGCAAAAACAGCAGTTGTTACTGCAATCCTAGCGTTATGTGTGTAATGACAATATTAATTAAAGGCGCTGTCAGGAATAACAGATCTATACACCCTGCTAGGTCTACTGTCATCATCATACTAGCCTGCAGATTTACTTTTTGTTAGATATTTTGTACGCTGAGTTGCAACCAGAATATTCACCAGCAAGTCATAATTTGGAACAAAAAATCCTTTCTACACTTCATGAGCAATAAATTCTTTTTGTTGCTGATTAAAGTTCCAACTAAAAACATTTACAGTATGCGTCACACACAGGCTCACAGAATCTTCTGCACCCTGATAACAAATGAAACTGATGACCAAATGAGGTCACGCTGATTTCCTGAGCGATGGAAAGTATTTGATGGGAGTGAACGACATACCAGTACATCATCAACAGTATTTCTCTTTCTGAGGAGCGTTGTGCAGTAACAGTAGCACAAGTAATTTTTTTTCTTTTAAATGCGGTAAATTTTTGCCCCACATTCTTACACAGTTGTCGGCTTCAACAAAAAACTATTGAAAATGCACTCTGAATATTCAAGTTCGTGATCAATTTGAAGTTTTGTCTCTGAGGAATATGCTAACAGATCAGTCAGCTGTCTGAGTGATCAACAAATTGACTGGGAGAAAATTAGCTGGCATCTGTTCTGATCATCCATATCGTTTAAGTCATTTTTTGGCACGTTATCGGCATGGCTCTGGAGAAGGCAATGTCAGTCTGATGGTTGTCCACACTGAAATTTGTCAGCGAGTCTTGATTGTATTTCCATGAAATTTTGGATTGGTATTCCTGTTCAACGCAGGATAAATTGAAATAACTTACTGTATCTAGGTAATTCACTTTTCATCTACCACCGTCATCAGGTCACATTCAATTTATCCCAGACTTTTATTAAAGTCAGGCCAGTTTCTAACTGAACTGTAAATACCCTTCAGTTAGCCTGATCACTGTTTGAAAGAAGAGGCCTCACACAAATTACAGTGTGTACTTTAGATTGTAGAGATAATTAGAAACCTCAACTAAAAAAAGATCACCTGAAGAGAAGACATTTCTCCACTGCATCACAAACAACAAAATGACCTTTAAATTATTGAGCCTTTTATGAAGAATTGAAGTGAAGTATGCTGAATGGTTGTGGGGAATTAGGCTGCATGACATGAGAACACACCCTCATACCTAAATGACTCGAAAGGTCAAAATATAAATACAGTTCATCATAATAATATATGGTGGTTTTTCTGGTGAGGACAGGTTAGTACTTATCTCCTGTTTTTAGGTGCTAAATGATAGCTTTATTTCTCTATGAAATCTCAAACTGTACACAGTTCACAGAAATCAGTCAAGCCTGCAGCCAATGAAGCCCTTTAAAAACAAATCGATCAACAGGCTCTCAAACTTCGATCTACGGTGGAGTAAGTGAGAAGATGAATCATTTAACTGTCGAGTTATCTATGATTTTTAATTTGACAATGGATGTTAATTTTACGATGTAATTATTTCATATCTAATGCGTTTCTAAATATATTTTGGGGATTTTCATCATTTTCTCATCATTTTCTGGTCAGTTCATCATATCACCTCGTCATTAAATACATTTGCCTCCTGCAGTGATGCAGTGTTGGGTTTGCAGGATCTTTTATTTGGGCCCTTGGTTGTATAAGTTAATGAATCCTTCATACATTATAGAGAGAAACTATATATAATATTTTTGAGAGATGTTCAAACATCTTGTGTCTCTGCCCACTATCTTCCTCCCAGTTTGTTTTTCTTCCGTTCATTCTGTCCTAAATTATATTATTTGTATGAACTCTCAAGGTGTTTAATGAGCCTCCATTCTGTGAAATGATGTGTGTGTTTAATCATGCGGAAATTCTTGTTTCAGTAGATTGAATCTTATTGATTCTCAAGAATATTTATGCAGTGAGACACAGCAAAAAAAAAAAAAAAAAAAAAAAAAGCACACCTTGGACTTGCTCTTCTGCTCCCTGCCTGCTTTATCAACCTTAGAAATAATAAGTGACGCTACACTGTGGCTGACTGATTAGCCTGTGGGTGGCTTATACATCCATTTTAATCTTGAGATCTGCTCTTTACGAGAAGAGCTCAACAGGCAGAAATATCTGACACATAATATTTGTGTTTACTAATCAGAATACCAGAAGAAAATTTCCTACCATGTTTGAAGACTTTGAAGACTCAAAATCAAATGTCAGCTTTGAGTGCAAATCTCTCCTAATTGAACTTGATTATAAAAGCTACAGCTTACAGATCCATTTTTTTAAAAGCCACATCCTGAGATCCTGACTTCAAATAGATAGAAACGTGGCCTTGTTGTTTTATCTCAGGCTGTATACAGCACAGACTGATGTCAGCTAGGACTTAAGTGACATGCAAACATGAGCAACAGCGCTCTCTTGTGGTAAGCAGACAAATAAGAAAACAGAAAAAAGAAAAGGATAGAGCTGAGAGATAGAAAGAGATTATGAGAGAAACATTTTAAATAAAGGGTGTGGTGCTAATCAAGTTTTAACAACTTTCAATTAGGAAATGACATCTTACATGTAAGCACTTTAGTTTTGTCCTGCAACCACATGTTGATGTGTCATTACTAGGGCTGCCAAGGATCACTAGGTATGAGATCCTGTATTCACCTTCCTTGACAAATATGCTAAATATCACTGGATGATGCTAAATATTACTAGACCATGAAAGCACCAGCATTCAGAAAGGCGTATGCATATCTGAGACAACCTCATGACCATTGTGCCTTCATAATAGCTAGGTAAATAACTCCACACAACATCATGACAAAAAAAAAAAAATCCTGTCACATAGTGGGTTTTTTCCAATGTCAATGCAGCTGTGTGTCTATAAAAGTTTAAAAACCTCAGTCTGTGGCTCTTTCATAAGAAAAAGGCAGATAAAGAGACACTGAGTGGGACAGATAAAGGCCTGTCAGAATCACTGCAGTATGCCTCTGCAGGAAGGCCAGCAAAGCTGTGCAGCTGACCAAACATTTTTAAATGGATATCTAATGTGAGAACATGTTGCTCTAACAGCTGACTACTGTGACTGAACCAAGGTTAAACTGTTACGGTTTTTGAGTGACCTGAACTATCCCAATCTGCGCCTCCACACACTCACGATGGCTGCAACAAAGTGTACTTGATCTTCTCTCAGGTCTGTTCTCTGCTTCCAGCCACCCTGTCACCCCATGTGTCAAACCATTTGTCTCTTTTACAACCCCTCTCTTTACAAGTCCCCTCCAAGACAGATAGGTCTGAGTGTTCGAGTCAGCTGAATGTCGGTCGAGGAGGACAAAGCTCCCAGATTCCACAAAGTTTTGGGGGTGTGGGTCATTTTGGTCTCAGAATCAGCTCCGTTGAGTCAAGCTATGGATAACTCTGTTTTAGTGTCAGTATCCTGAATTGCAGTCCGGCAATGCTTTCCTTCAATCTGTCTTGCTATACTTTTGGTTTAGTCCTGTAATGTACTATGTGCTGGTCTGTTAAGCATACTGAACACACTGGCTTGACATATGACTTTCTCATAAACATTGCTGAAACAGATATCAGCTGAACAGCTGAATAATTTGTACGTGTTCTTTTTGCCTGCTTATTGTGAACTTGTCTTCTAAAGGTCTTGAAAACTCCATTGTTATCTCTTTTTAATCTTATTTCCTTGCATATGAACTATTCTAGACATATGAATTCAGTTTAAATAAAGAATGAAGTAAATTTTTGCATTGCCCAGCAGAACAGACCCCTTCTCTTTGATTCTGAAGAACTGAGACTCCATCTGACACTTTCATCACTTCCGTATACATGTTTATTCCTGCATGCATGAGTGTGTGCATGCATGAATGCAAGTGCCCTCAGGAAATGGTTTTAGATAAGTGGAATGTCAACTTCCTCTTGACACAGGACATGTCATACATTTGCAAACACACACACGTACACATGGAGAAAGCAGCGATGGATATATGGAGAGAGACGGACGGACAAATGCCCTCTATCACTTTGGAATTTTCTTATTCAATTGTTACTCAGAATGTTGTCTTGTTTAGGTTGGATATGAGTCCAGAAATGTGCGTTTGAGTGGATGAGTGTGTGTGTGTTTGTGTGTGTGTGTAGGCAGCTGACCCTGGTGTGAACAAGGCCACTGTGTGAGACCACAGAGAGAGCATTCTTCAGTGTGGCACAAACACTCTCTCTCTCTCTCTCTCTCTCTCTCTCTCTCTCTCTCTCTCTCTCTCACACACACACACACACACACACACACACACTCACAGCCTCCCTCCTTCCTCTCTTGCTCTTAATTCGTCACATTCGCTTACCCACACAAACACACATACAGAGGGTGCAAGAGAGTCACTTGCCATCGTTCCTTCATTCTCCTACACACAGAGCTCTGGCATAGTCTCACTCTTTCTGTTTCTCTACAACACACACAGCAACTGTGTCCTACCACATAATGACTCTTATTTCACCATGCTGACTATGACTCACTGGTTCAGTCAGGAGACTGGAATGTCAAGCTCCATCTCTTCAATATACTTTATATACTTAATACTTACATACTTAAAAAAAATAGTACATAGGTAGAGCAAAAAAAAAAAAAAGAAATACTGAAAAGTAAGTGATGGTGTTGTGAAAACAATTTAAAAGTTACATTGATAATATTTGCTGTAATAGTGTTTTTCCTTTTCTTTCTAAAAACCTTAAATAAAAGAGCAAACTTGTGAAGAATTCATCAAACTTTGTCTTTATCTGCTCCAATGCAAGCAGCAAATGTTAGCATATCTGGCTAACTAGCTTGCTACCTACAGTAGCAGCCAAGCCTTATGTCCAAAGGCAATGGTTATTAGCTTTCTGGATCATTTTGTGTTACAGGTTACATTAGAAAAATACCTGCACTGCAGGGACACATTCATTGTTTGTGGAATGTAGATCTGTGAGACAAGATGCAGCTATATCAAATTTTAAAGTAATGACCGCAGCTCGGTCCTGCGTTTTGTTTTTGAATAAATGAATAACATTGTAATTGGCCTACATTTTATTATTTTTACGTCTTATTTTTACTACTATGCTATGGAGCGAACTAGCTCGAGATTGAAGTACACAAACAATGTTGCTCCCTTGTGTACGTTTCAAGGATCAACAGCTCATGGGGATGCTGTTATACCGAAGACATGTAGCTTCAACATGATATCATGTACGCAGTCTTCAAGTGCATATTTAAAGGCTCTTTTACGGGGCTCTCGCTTTAAAATGTGTCACACAGATATGTCAGCTGGAGACTTCTCAGCTGACTCAAGGAGTTTAAGCATTAGCTTCCATTAGCTAGCTATACTTTAGAAAATCTGCTTGCAAAATGCATGGTCTGCAGCTGTAAAAGTCTGCTTTTCTTTACTTCTGTGAGGAATCACAGAACTAGTATTCCAAAAATTACTGCAAAATTTGATGGTAAATCAGCCACTGTTGTTACTGTAAACTCCATATGTGCAGTGAGAGAATGTACGTTTCCCGGACATAGCAACAGCGACAAAGGAGGTTTAGCAAAGGGTCCTGAATTGCTGAATGTTAACCATTGTTTTCTCAATTAAATATCATTACCATTATCATCACCCATCACAATTTTGACATCAACAAAAGCGCATTTATTGGGATATGTTTTGGGTTTCATGGTACAATTTAGATGTACTGTTAGTCTTAAATTACATGATACAAAACAGCTAAAAGTGACGTTAGCTAGCTCATATTAGCACTGCAAAATTCCAGATTGAACTGTAGCAACAGGCCTACTTATGTTTTGACTCAACAACATAAGTAAAGTGTTGTATTTCAGTTAACTTTGGATTTAAAAAATGTTGTGAACTCATAGTTAATTAGCTTGCTTTACTTGAATTGGTGGGGCATGGTAATGAGGTGATTCAGCCACTGGGCTCTATTTTCGTCCCCACCGTTGGCGGGGTGCAGGGTGCGCACCCACCGCAGTGGTATTTTTGTGCAGCGCAGGCAGGTGCGCAGCACACTTAGTATTTTGGTAAACTGAGGCGCACAGGTGGGACAGAGGTGCGCCAGGATGGGCGTTGCAGCGCAGTAGGGGGAGATGTTGGCATAATCAGCCAGCGGATTTGGATTTTTGGTCCATTTCGGTCCACACCGGCAGCGTAAAAGTGCCCTGAAAGCTTGCCACCCCAGACCTGGTGCTGGTGCACCGCTGGGCAAGTGGATTTTCGTAAAACCGGCGGAGTCGGTGCGCTCACGTCACCAATACCTCACAGGCAGGTTTCCACAGTGTCTGGCATTTCACTGCGATCAATAATTAGCAACAACCACGATTCAATGCAACTATCTGAGTCAGCACATACATTCAGACCTAAATTTCTATATGTTGATCAGTATCTCATCTGACCACATCGCAAGTGTGTTCGGCACGCGTAATGGTCACTCACCCTGACCGAATGTACACAGGTGAAACAGGGATGCGAACTAATCCATTAACGTTGCTGTGCCAACCAGAAACAGCCGTGGCATCCTACAGAGCATATATACTGCATCTATCTCAGAGCACTCCAGAGACAGAGAGAGACAGACACATGGAAAAAACGTAAGTGATGATGTTGTCTGCTATTACCCACGTCATTTCATTCCAAATACAAATGTTATCATTGTAATGCTTAATGTTATCTACAAAGATGGAGTACATCATTGGTTTGAGGAGGAGGAGGAGGCAAAGGATTTACCATCTAAGGACCTCATATTTAGACATGAGTGACGTCAGTCTCCTCCTGGGAGAAGTTTGGGCGTTGGACAGTTTCCTGCGCGGGCTCAGTCATCCTCGAAACTCGCCATGCGCCTCGCCAGCGGCGCTTTTAAAGGTGAGGCGAGGAGCTGGTGTGATTGGTGAAGATTGGACTTGGCTGTGTCAAACCCACTCCACGCCTTCTCCCCTCCCTCCTTCCGAGTTGCGCCGCTGGGTGGGACTGAGATGAGAAGGAGGACGAGTTGCGCCGGCAGCGCAGTGCACGAAAATACCAAAGTCTGCCTCGCCACGCCCCATCGGCGAAGCAGACCTGACTTTGCGCTGTGCCTCCACCGTGCCGGTGGCGGCATTGAAAATAGAGCCCACTGTTGTACTGCTGAGCACTGTGTCAAGTACTTGTGTTTCCAAGAAATATGTTGTTGTGCACATGATGTCATGTTACTCTTCTGTTGTGGCATGAACCGCAGATGGAGGGCCGGAAGTGATTTTCTGCATAGGAAGCCCTATAATCACGAGGAGCTTTTATCGAGTACCAAACATTGTTGTTCATAAAGGTGAAATAAGTAAGAACTTTTCTCCACATAAACTTGAATTGCAGCCCCACTTCCTCAGCCCCCATCACACATTAACACTGCATTGTTCTTCTCCATTGGCCTTTAGTACTGAGTCTGTACTGTAAAGCTGTTTACTATAGTTTTTCTTGGCGTTAACCTGTTGCATTATGACTTTGCTGAAAAGCACCATGGGCTTCTGTTGCTGTCTGCACAGCTCTGTTCTCTTCGCTTGACTCCGCTCTCCTCCTCCTCATCTCGTCCATTGTGCTTTTCACTTCCTGCCCTCCATCTGAATTTTACGTCATGTGACTGCAAACAACCTATTCATCATGCAAAATATAGCAGTTACTGGCAGTTGTTGGATTAAGTAGCCAGCACATATGTTCATACACTTACACTGTTAGCAAGCCCCAAGTCCACCTGCATGCCAGTGTAGAGAAAGTCTGGCTCATGCATTGGCTTCCATAGTTTAAGGAGCCACTGTTGAGCTTGCACCAGGACATTACAGAAATATATGGGACACAACAGTTTTTGTTTGTTTGAAAATGTTCATATATAATCACACTTTTACGAGTTGCAAGACAATTTGATCTTTGGTCTTGTGATCTTTGGGCTGTCCTGGCAAAATGAATTTTACACAAAGCTGGATTTCACACAATGGACCTTTTTCATAGCATGAAAACCACAGCTGTGATTAATAACATTCACGAGTGAACCAGAGTGTTCTACACAATGGATAATACTTGGACACATAAATTGAATTAAGCAATAACTGATATTATTAACTATGCCATCACGTCAAAATGTGCAATGTGAAAAATGTCTAGTACATCTTAAAACTACAACTTTCTATTGATGAGCCTTATGTGAGCCTAAGTTTGTGTTGCATAAGTTCAAGTAAAATAAGGCCAAGAAGCCCACCTCCTAATGTTTAGTAATGTAGTAACATTTACTTGTCACTTATTTTTGAAAGGTATTTGCAATAGTGATGACTGAGGACATGAGGACTGTGAACGTCACCCCACAACACACACACACACACACACGTAAATGCACGTGGCAAAATTGTGTACAATATTTGTTTCAGCATTTTCAGTCAGCTCCGTACTGACGCAAATACTGTCGAAACACGGGATTAGTAAAGCAAAACCTCTTCTTTCCCCGGGGTTTAGTAGATGTCAAGTTTTCGAGTCATTTTACGGGAAAAAACAAAACAAAACAAATTCAAACTAGCTAAGTGAAGGTGAGTTAACGTAACCAGAAATACGGTGATGCTAATTTCACAATTAAACATGGATGTTGTAAGGGTAAGATTTTGGCCTGAGACAGAGTAAAAAGAATTTTTTTTTTTTTTTTTTTTAAAAAGATCATGTAGTGAAAAAGGAAGTGAAACGTCCAAAAGGCCAGCGTAACTATCAGCTCCGCGTATGTTCATACTGAATTTCGATATTTCCAGATAGATTTAAAGACGGTTAAACCTATTCTGACATTATGTATATATTTTCTGTTTTATTTATATATTTCATCTGTTCAAAAGATAGAGAATCGTGCCGCAAGTGTGTAACCAAAAAAAAAAAAAAAAAGTTCACGTCTGCCAAGGGGAATTATTTTGAAAGGCTTGTCCGGAAGTGGTGTGTTTGACGCTGACTTGTTAGACGCTGCTTGCAAAACTTCAGAATGGATCCGAAGAGAGGAAAACCCGTTAGTTAGTAGAGGAGAAACTCTGACCGTCCATGACTTGTCCACAAATATCAACCCGGTGACAAAGTTACTGACAGCAATGTCGAGAGAAAACACCACGCGAAGTTTGGACAGTATAGACCTCGCTGCTTTAAGAGTAAGTAGAACAATGTTGTCCTGCTCTTTTAATGAAATGTTTGAGTAAACATTGGAGGATGTGGTGGGTGTTGCTTGAAACTTCATGGCATTTTCAGGACTTTGATTTAACTCGTCTGACGGTCTTCTCTCGCTCTGTGAACTGTTAAAGAAACGTTTTATCGTGTCCTAACGTGGCGTGTCACGAGTAAAGACAGAAAGCCTAATGTTCGGCGCTAACATTAGGCTTTCTGTCTGCATTGTGTCCTGTTTGCTGGAAGTTTACGGGCTACAGTGTTTACACGCTGAAAAGCGAAAGCCCACTCAGACCAACTCTGACTGTTTATTGACAGAAAAGTAGGAAAAAGCACTCCAGCTAGTCACACATTATAGTTTCAGCCCAATTTAAAGATAATAGTAGCTAGTGTGTAGTGTTCAGCTCTTCAGTTGGACTTCTGTGATATTGTTCTCTCTGTAGAAACGACAACATCCTGCGTGGCCCTAGACTGTTTACAGTCATGTAGTGGCATTTTATATATCTTAAGGTGATGATATTCATGCAGTCAGTGTAATCACGGTCTATAAAATCAAGCTGTATTTTCACTCCATGTACTTTACAATGTTATCCACCTTTGCAGCCCCACTTCCTCACCCCCCCATCACACATTAACACTGCATTGTTCTTCTCCATTGGCCTTTAGTACTGAGTCTGTACTGTAAAGCTGTTTACTATAGTTTTTCTTGGCGTTAACCTGTTGCATTATGACTTTGCTGAAAAGCACCATGGGCTGTTTTGTTGCTGTCTGCACAGCTCTGTTCTCTTCGCTTGACTCCGCTCTCTTGTTTCTCAGCATCACTCATATCTGAGTCTCTTTCCTTTGACTTGACCATGTCTTTATTTATTTAAGGATCCAGCAGGTATCTTTGAGTTGGTGGAGGTGGTCGGCAATGGAACCTACGGTCAGGTGTACAAGGTCAGTACTCCCATGATGCTTTTCTGTCCATTTCCTCCTTTTTTTGTGTTGCATGCTTGGAAGTGACACTGACACAAACAAACACATGATATGTATTGTCATGTTTCTTTCTGCTGTCACTAAGTTGCCTGCAGCAGCCTTGACGCATGCAGGCACAGAGTATATTACAGTATCTGACATGTGACTTCTGGTAAAACCTCCTATAGCTACTTCCAGTTCAGTAGAAAAAGAAGAAATTCTCAGTTGACTGAAATTTCCTGTAGTTCTTGCATACAGAGCACACAGACGCACACACATTAGCATCTGTAGCATCTGCATCATCTTTAAAAGGGCCTGGGTGGGGTCACTTCCTTATCACAATATCTGTTGTGTATATGTGTATGAGTGGTTTGTGGTTACAGGAGGTGCGTACTCTTATTTAGGTCTCTGCAGCTGGTTGTTCCCTCAGTGCAAATCATGTTCACATGCCTCTGCAATACCACAAACGCCGTGTTACTATAGCTCTGTGGAACAGTTTCACTTTGAGAGTTCAAAAAGGAGGTCCTCTTGGGTGAATGAAGATTGTGGAACAGAGGGCTCATACACTTTAAGGGTGGTCAGAAGATTGAAAGTGTTTGTTTGTAGTGTCATCAGAATTCAGAACTCATTCCTGTTGGGCTGCATGCGGCGAAGAAAATTAAGGCTGGTAGGCATGTTTTTACAGAAGATGATTTCAACTGGCCTTCATCCAAAATGAATTATGGAAGAGGAAAAAGGTTGTATAAGAAGGATTGTTATTTGTCCTGCAGTACACGACCATGATGGAGCAAATTCAGTTCAGGTTCAGGTCACTTTATACACATACTGCTTTGTGGCACAAATATAGTGATAATAATAAAAAGTGAATTTGGCGTGGTCTCGGTGGAGGTTAAAAACTTGAAGGTGACAGAAAGTGTGTATCATGTGTATGAGACAGAAGGTGGGCATGTGCCTCGATTGCCACTTCATTTCCAGAAAGAGGAAATGTTGCAAGAGATGCACAGGACAGTGAGGCCTGTGTTGACCTGAACACATGGTGCGTTTATACAGGGCAGAACATTACCAATTTCATCCTATGACTCACATTCATTGATGTTTTAACAAGTGCAAACTAGGCGTGGGTGATATGACCTAAAATTTCTATCACTGTATCACAAAAAATAAAAGGGATCGCCCACTCGAAATATGATTCTACCCATTTTCACTCTCTTAGCAATCAAAGAGAACCTATCTTAGAGATTTAAAAATGGATTGGCTCCATGAAGGAGTGAGAATGAGGTCATATGAGGCGTACATGAGCTTTGGAAGGAGTAACCTGCCCCATAATGTAGATTAATTAGTAAGTGCAATGTGATTCATTGTCAGAGTTGGATAAGGGATAGGATTAGGCATCCCAACAGCATGTATTTGTCAGAAAACAAGTACAACAATCAGTGTAGCACAGGGCATGTCTATCAGGTACATTTACATATGGCAGCAACGGACAAACATACTGACGCAGCACGCAGCAGAAGAGGCTTTCCTGTCACATCAAAACCAGCTGAGCTCGTGTTACAGTTTGAAGTGTGGAGCTAACATTAGGTGTGGCTATGCAAGACTAGCCACAGTTTCCCATTTTCAAGCTCCTACTCTGGTTATTTAGTTGGCCTCAAATAAGGCTTAATGGTCACACAGTTTATCTCGACTGTCCCGCAATATTATATACGGCAACATGGCTCCTGTGTGTGGGTCTGCAATAGATGCTAGTAGCCACATTAGCCACAGGACTTGGTAACACCAAATTCAACAGGGTAAGCAACTAAATAAGCAGTAAAGCACATTGTTTTTGATATGCTGAAACATTTGTCATAGTAATAATGGTAATGCAAAATCCATCTCATGACTGAATGTGACACTGGTGACGGTGATGAAACTGGTATACCGCCCACCCCCAGGGGAAACCTCCAAATGTGGATGAATTGTGAGCAATCTCAATGAGGGGGAATTACAGTAATGGCTCTCGTGTTTTTCCTGTCACGATCCCGCCAAAAAAGCAGGACAAGAGACTACAGAGTTTGGAAAGTTTGGTTATATGTGAGAGCATTGTAGTTTTGTGAAGTAATGAATGAAATGACATGAAAATACTCCTCCCTGAGTACTGCCCTCTCAAGTAGTCTCACATTCAGTCTGTTCATTGGTTTGTTTCTTTGACTGTCAGCAGGATTATGGAACAAACTACTTGCCATATTTTCATGAAACATAGTGGAAGGGGTAAGCATTGGCTAAGGAAGAACCCATTTAATTATCCACTCAGTCATGACCAAACACAGACTCCATATCACAATCCACATTCCAGTAGTCTTCTGGGGTAGTTTCTCAAACTTCAGACAGAAAGCAGTCATTGTGGACTCTTTTTTTTTTTTTTTTTTTAATCAAACTGAGGGGTGGCTATTGAAACATAAATACACACATATCATGCAACTAATTACACACTAATAATCTAAAAGTTTTGGAAATACATCCAGACATACAGTATAGTAGTTGCACTTGCAGATTTACATATCATAGTAATAATAATACTCAAATCATGTACTTACAGTCTATCAATTCTGTCTTAGATCTGCTGTGTTGTAAGTTATAATGATAGCATGTAATGCTAACAATCAGTCAACTGGACCTTAATGAGGGCTGTGCAGATCTGCTTCCTCATGCACACATGCAAAAACTTTCAGCGAGTGTGCATGCATGTGTGTCCCATCATGGGAAGCCAGGACAGGAATAGGGCCTATAGAACAATGACTTACACAAACACATGGCCCCTTAAAGAAACACTGAGCTGTAGATTGACGGGAGTGAAGGGGATGCTGACAAAGCATCAGGGCTTTTCCTCTGATTATTTATATGTGTGATGCATTTTCATGACATTGCATTTTAAACATTTAGCAATGTTAGATGAAGACAAAATCCAGTCACAGATACACAGATTTTAATTCTAAGCTTAAAGCTCTGTTTGACCATTATGTACGTTAATAATAGTTAGTTATGAATTGCATGCTTTGTCACATTACAACTTAATCACAATTAAAATGTTTTTGTGTTATATTTAACTTTTTTCCTGTTGTAGAAGGCAACAGCATATAGGACTCAAATGTCAAACCAGAGAAATGGCTGGTTTTGTGAAAAGCAGTTTTAATAAGGTCTAAAGTTGATTCAGTCTTGCAGTCAGCAACAGGCCAGGTTAGGTTAGGTCGTTCAAGTCAGGCAAACAGATCAGATGGGGCAGGCAGCAGGTGAAAGCATTTATAAAGCACGTTACTGAAAAATGAAAGGCAACAGGTTTAAATAGGAGGGAATGGCCGGAACACCATGGAGTCTTAGCAAGATTGACCCGCTGGCAAATTTGTTGTGAAAAGCTCTTCTATGTATGTATGTTCAGGAATGGACAGAAACAAGCAGGTGATCTCCAGCGGAGTGAAACAGGAGGGTAGGTTAGGTAGACAGCATGTGCAAAATTCAAGAACACACACTGGGAGTTTGAGGATAAGGCGGAGGAGGGAGCAGGGGCAGCAGTCGCCATGATAATGTTTATATGTGCACAGTAATGTGCAGTTTGTTGTAGTCTCTGCTGCAAACCACACGCTCCACTGTCTGTTGTTCAGTGAAATGTTTTATAGTTGAACTTAGGTTATGTTGCCAATTAGTTCAGCTCTAAATTGAAGCCTTACAGCTGACCTGTGTCTAGCGTCAGGGGCTGATTGCAGGGATTGCTAAATTCTACCATGACTCATGTTGCACAGCAATGTGGTCAGATTTGTGATCCCCTAATTGCCAGTTAGGTTGTAGTCTGATATAATGTCAATCAAAGTGGTGGGAACTGACACTGGAGGAAAGTGAGCCCCATTAGCCTCCTTTTCATTTAACCCAGTGGAGCATCCTCCTGCTCAGTGGACAGGATTTCCTCAACTACTAAGAAAGACACAATTAGAAGAGCTGGAGAGTCATATGGAGAGTAAAGAGGGCTGGAGAAAACAATCAGGTCTTTTCAGCCAAATTGCCCCACAAACTGAAACATCATGAACTACTCAGCAACACAGAATGTTCAGTGCACGTGTTTTTGCATTTACACCACATCTTAAGAACTGTGGTAATTAGAGAGCCACCGTGTAGACTGAGAGAGGATTTTTGCACGAAACAAGACAAGTCATCACTGTCGTATGTTTTTCTAGTTATTTGTGGGCTATGATATGTATCAGTACTGAAACCTGTGTTTGTCCGGTGTGTGACGTTCACCACTGCAGCCTCCACCCTTTGGCACACTGTAAAGCAGTGCCATAGGACAAGATCTAAAACTGCAGCCAGTTTCAATGCAAGTAAAGTTCCTTAGTCCCTCAGAAAGTTCCCGGAAAAGTTCCTGTGGTCAAAAAGGGAAGTGGTCCGGCCACGACAAGACAAACACAATCACCCTTTTCTCCACTCAGTTCCACTCTTCTACACTTCCGTGACCTCAATACTCCAAACTCAATACACTTCTTCTCCTCCCCGTTTCCTTTTCTTGTGTTCCTTTTGCTTTTCCTTCCAACATAATTAACAGCACCGATTTTACTTTTCGTGATCTTTCTCTCTGGTGTCCAAATGATGCAGCACACACACCCATGCACATTTGTTTTAAAGGATGTACTATCCGCAGTCGTGGTCACATGGCAGTAGTATGCCTGCAGTAGTTTTGTAGCCCCAGGATCCCAGTCCCTGACAATGACTCTGTAGGCACACTCAGACGTGTGTCTCTTTACAACTAAACAGCAGAAAGTGGCTTTTGCTTCCTGAACAGTAGAGTTGCTGCTTTTACCTGTTAAACCTTTCAAATAAACATCAAGTTATTGAGTTGCTTTATTAGACACCCTTAGTGCTGCATCACCAAGTCATACACTGTGCACGCTTCTCCTCATCATTCACTCACACACACACACACGCGCACACACAGGGCGTTTCCCTGTTTGCAATAGGAACTTCCCTTCCCTGCAAGCCACTGCTGTAGAGTCATCTGTATTGTGTGTGTGTGTGTGTGTGTGTGTGTGTGTGTGTGTGTGTGTGTGTGTGTGTGTGTGTGTGTGTGTGTGTGTGTGTGTGTGTGTGTGTGTGTGTGTGTGTGTGTGTGTGTGTGTTACATTGTGAAAATGTCAAACTCCACCAAGGCTAAGCACCACGATCACTGCTGATGCAACACTTCACTGTGTAAAAGCTGAAATTAGTGACTGTTTTCAGGCCACTCTGACTATATGAAACTAGTTGAAGTGTTTTGCTTTGTCACACCGTAGACTGTGTTAACTGACGATGAAATCAAATCTTTAACATCCAAACATTTTAGTTATGTTTCTGAGAGGTCAAAGCACCCAAATTTGCTCTCAAGCATTGCTTCCACAGTAGACGCCTCTCATTAAACCTCAGTGACACAGTGTTGAAGCATCATGGACCACACAGCCATAAAAGAGCTGGCTGTAATGCCATTCCCAGTGTGAATCACCTGCACTTCCTCAAATCTTTCTGGTTTCGCTAGCGTCACTTCCCTTTCTCTGACCCATATATCATCATTCTGATCTTACTCATGTTAACTGATCTGCTGACAAGAGTGTAAAAAATGTCCACATGTAGATCTAGACCATCCTCTGCTTACAGTTGCAAACAATTTAACCCCTTCCCTTCAGTGACTGCCCACCCTGCAGCTGCTACACAGCACAAGCTGCAGAGGGGTTGTATTTAGAAAAACACTTGCCCAACTTTAGAGAAATTAAAGGCCCGTAAGAAATGGACTGCTCAGTTGTGCAAACTATTCCCCCATGACACTACTACACATTATTTGAAAGACTGAAGTGAGTAATGCCTGATTTTGAAATAAGTCTTTGTTCCAAAGCCAAGTAATGGTGTGTGGGAGTTTGAGCTGAGGGCAGAAAGAAGAGACACCGAAAGAGACAGGAAACATCCTCCAATGTAGCGCAGAGTTGCTGTGTTTGTGCTTGCTAGAGGTAAAAAGGAAAGGACGGTGGGAGAGAGACAAAGGGGGGAAAAAAGGAGAGGAAGGAGAGAGAGGGCGAAAGGAAGGAAGGCAGAGGTGAAAGGCAGAGAGACAGAGAGGTGGGGAGGAAGGAAGTGGGAGACAGACAGATGAAAACTAGAGAGAGAAGAGGAAAGTAACCCCCCATGAGGCTTACAGCTATGGTTTGTCCTGATCACTTGTGCGTGTGTTTGTGGTTGTTTATCACAGAGTGAGAATATGGGGAAGACCTCTTGTTAGAATATCCTCAGATGTGATTGGCCTTCTTATTGTGCTGTCTAAATGCCAAAACTGTAGTTAAAAGAACACCAGCTCCAGTCTTGTTAACGTTTGTTGTTAATTTCTTAACTATAAATGATGACTTACCATGATAATAAGATATTAATTTCTGTATAAGATCTCAGGTTTTTCATTAAATTTGATTAAAATCATGTATTCATAAAAAACAAGTTGGTTCCACCCTGAGCCATACTCAATATATATTTGTTGGCTGACAGTATACACATGCACACACACACACAAACAGTATTTTCTCAATTCTTTTCATGTGACGGTAGGACAGAATGAATTTTCCTTGAGCTTTCAGCAGCATTATACCACGTGCATACACACACTCTCACTCTTTCACACACGCACATACAGATACAGACATGCAGCTCTTAAATAGCACCATTCCTACATGCAGTTTGGAAAGGAGAGCTGATCAGTAATGCAGTCCATCCAAGCACAAAGTATACATATGTAACTGACAGACTGCAGGGGCCAGATAGAAAGACACAGAAGAGGGAGGTGGGAGAGAGACAGAGAGACAGACTCACACAGAGAGAGGGGTGAGACAAAGCGGGAGACGAGCAGAGGGACACAGTGGAAGTGTTTCTCTCATTCATCCCCTCGCTGTCTGTATTATAAATGTCTCTCTTGTATCTAATTAGCATATGTATGGATATATTATAGTAACCTTTTCACTGACACAATATTTGTAGTGTTCCCTTATCTTGCCACTGTGTGTGTGTGTGTGTGTGTGTGTGTGTGTGTGTGTGTGTGTGTGTGTGTGTGTGTGTGTGTGTGTCAGAGAACAAGCGACAGACAGAAGTGGATAAGGATTTAAATGTAGACTTAAATGCGTGCATGCATGTGTGTGTGTGTGCACGCATGCGTGCACCAACCTCTCTGTGTGTGTGTGTGTGTGTGCGTGTGTGTGTGTGTGTGTGTGTGTGTGTGTGTGTGTGTGTGTGTGTGTGTGTGTGTGCGCGATTCATTGGATTTCAGTGTCAAAAAGTGCACAAGCTTTTTCCAATTAATTTTCTGGTGGAGAGCAGAGAGCCCTTTGAGTGTGTGTGTGTGTGTGTGTGTGTGTGTGTGTGTGTGTGTGTGTGTGTGTGTGTGTGTGTGTGTGCTGCATATTGTTAATAAGTAGCCCAGTTGAGAGTAGAACATTTCACATTTGGAAGTTGTGGTGGCAGCAGAGCCAGCAGACACCATCGACTCTGAAGGGAAGGCCATTTCCTTATTTATCACGTTCAGGCTGCTGGCTGCTGGTATGCCACAATTCATTGCAATTATGGAGACAATGTTCTCTACTTGGGGACAGAATCAGGGCCAGAATGAATAGAGGTCAGTAAGCCTGCCATCTTACATCCAGTATGAAAGCATAATATGTATAGAAGAACATCAGCTAGGTTGTCATCCGACAAGGAGTCTGTTTCACGGCAGCTGGTCCAGCAACATGTTCAGTGAACTTTATTGTGAGGCATGTAATACGATTCCACTGGTTTTATGAATTTTTCTCCCCTTTAATTCTGGGACTGAAACATTTTCACTCATGCTAAATTAGGATGTAATAAAACCAACACGCACTCCCAACATCCTAAACATTCGACATTGGAGCATTTTACAGCGGAGGTGTCCAGCTGGCCCTGAAGCGAGGAACGCCTCTGCGGAAGGAAACCAGTAGTGGCAATACATCACACAGCAGTGTTTGAGACAGAGTGAGACTGTCGCTTGAAACCATCGTCTAATAACTACACTGATAAGTTGGATAACTTGATTAGCATGTGCACAGACTAGTGTAGTTATATGAGGACAATAAGCTCATCATCTCATGGACACACCCATGTTATTATCATATAAGCATGAGAAATTCTGGTGGCGAGGAAGATGGGAAATGTTGATTGATATGTTTTGTATTTGGGATGTGTCATCTTATAAACATGAAGTAAGTCAAAGTGATCCAAACAGTCCATTTGGGACTTCTATGACTTTGACCCAGAATGACCTGCAGACACATTCCCAAATACACTGCAGGAAAGTTCCCACCAAGCAAACGTCCACATTTACTGCATTCTGCCATGATGTCCAACAATGTCCAGTCAAATCCTTTCCCATATGCTGGTTATTGTGAGCTGCAGACAGTGGACGGTATTGATAGTCACAGATTTAATGGAAGTGTTAGTATAAAGTTAAGCAGCAACAGTAGCTCGTGCTGGCACTGCATCCAGTCAGCTGGCTCATGACTGATGACTTTGAACTGCTGAGTTGAATTCTTGGAAACTCCTGAAGACTTCTCTGATGTGGAAATACTTGATTTAGACACACAGGTTTCGACACCCTGCTGATCCTCCATGGCCTGCTTTATCATGGGGAAATCGGTCCTGGAGACCTCTGGAGACAATTTCTGAAATGTAGCCGCACAGAAAATAGATTAGTGTTAAAATGTGGTGTTTGTCTCACAGTGTTCTCTCTCGTTCTCTTTGTCTCTCTGTGTGCACTTGAATATTAGCAGACTGACTGAGTATAGTGGGATTTGTCATGCCCTCTGGTCTATTTCATACACACACGCCCAGAGCCCTGTCATACGTTGCAGCTTAAAGGCTTATAGAGTCGCTACTCTAGTATCTTGTCAGCTTTCTGACTCATGACAAGGTTTTCAATTTTCCCCTTTTCACCTGACTGCACTTTACAGCTCTGCCTCTCTCTGCTGCCTCCCTCCCTCTCTCCCTTTCCCCCCTTCATCTCGCATCCTGTCTTGTCCTTTCTGACTGTGCCGCTTATGAGAAAATGAAATTCTGTAGACATGGCCGTGTCCAGCGTTGACGATAATATCGCAATCCAAGAATTCGGTCAGAAGAGGTGTTGTAATTTGTAACAGGTGTGTGTCACTTTAGTAACACACACACACATTACAGCTGATGGGCTGATTGTAGTGCACGTTGCTTTCTGTTTTGGTGCAGTCGTATGTGAGAACTTGCGTTCTTGTGGGATTTGGGGTGTTACAAACACGACTCCAGTGACAGTCCTCAGTACACAGTACTTAACGATGTCATACATTGTTCTGTTTGCTTTTTTCAAGATTGAAAAATCTGTTTATACTGGTGGAACTGAGTCTTTATAAGTCGGCTGTTTAGTCTGTTGTGATCTTAACATTTTCTTCCTGTATTTCTCCAGGGTCGTCATGTCAAGACGGGCCAACTGGCAGCTATCAAAGTCATGGAAGTTACAGAGGTAAACATTCAATTTCACACTCTTCTCTCGCTCTCTCTCTCTCTAACAGATAAGCATGCTGTCAGTGTAAGTTATACATGACATACTTTTTTTCAAGCACATGGTAAACACATGAGAATTGCACAGCAAGCTGGCCTGGTTTTATTCTGCGTAGGAGGAAATACAAACAGATCCTTGTACACGGGCATTTCCCACGGGCTTTAACATTCATACTGGGTGTCCATGGGTCCTGAAAATGTCTGAAAAAAAGCTGAAGAGTGGTCTGAATTGTATGTCTGGTGGTTGGCGTTCCACAGATTTTACACATAAAGCTCAGCTTACTCATCATGACGAGTGTAACAGCCTGTGAACATAGTTGTATGATGTCCTCTGTGCCTCCGGAGGCGATGATGTCATGAGCAGGACTGGAGTTGTGCAGTTTGAAAGAAGCGGACATTTAGGAAGCAAGGGGTCAAATGAAAGATGCTGCTGACTTGTGTTATGGGAAATGTTGGATCCAGTGTTTTTGGAGTTTGACCAATTGTAGGGACTAAAAGCCTCTGCTGCAACAGTTTATTTAATCTGTCCCCTGTGAGTGCCCGAAGTACAACACTGTAGTACTCCTTACATTGCATTTATATGTGTGTTATAGATCCACTGTTGGTCTAGACTGATTGTCATGTATCTTGTTTTTGTGGAAGATCGATTGATGTACCTGCTGTTGTGCATTTACTGCATGATGTTCATTATCTATCTATCTGTCTGACATAGAAGACAGATAACTCCTGCACACTTGCTGATGTCGTGTGGTTTTAAAAGTTATGTTGTCAGCAGTTTAAAGCCACGAGTCCACTAAAGAATTAAAACATAATCGGCAAGACACAAATGAATTTCCAACACTTGTAAAGTCTTTCACAAGGCAGTAATGTTTTTGTTGGCTCTGCTGGCTCTATACTGCCGTATGTTCTCGGACTTAACATGTCAATTTAAAATTTAGGGTGAAGACAGATCGGGAGAAGCTGTTGGCAGCATCCAGAGAAACAAAGAGAGGGGAATAAATAGAGGCATAAGAAATGAGACGGAAAGAGAGGGAGAGAACAGAGAAAGAGAGCAGCAGTGTTACAGAACTGTCATGATCCAGCATCATTAATGAATTTGGGGCGGCTGTGGCTCAGGAGGTCGAGCGGTCGTCCACTTATCAGAAGTTCGGTGCTTCGATCCCTGGCCTCCGCAGACTGTGTTTTGAAGTATCCTTGGGCAAGAAACTGAACCCCAAATTGCTCCTGATGCTGTGCCAGGTGGTTAACGCTCGTAATGAGCAGGTGGCCCAGCTATCAGTGTGTGTGTGAATGGGTGAATGCAGACTTGTGTTGTGAAAGTGCTGTGAGTGGTCGTGGGACCAGAATGCAGTGCCTTTACCATGAATGAATCAGTTTTAAGACACAAGCTTCCAGATTTGTTGGAGACCTTCGTCTCTAGGTCCGTTTCTGTTGTGTGAAACAGTATCTCAGCATTTACAGATGTTTGCGCCTGGAAAAGACGTAAAAACACATAATTGGAGTAAATGAGTTTGCCTCTCTTTTGTCTTTTCCCAATTCAATTTTTTCTGCACTCTTGCAGGCAATTGAAGCGATGGAACTTAAAGAATGAATTTCACAAGCTCTTCTAACTCCCTCCCCCAGCCAAAGCGTAGACACACAACGATGATCATACAGAAGTCTGCTGTGATATAACGCCGGCCTGACAAAATGAAATTATACGAAATAGTCTCCTCTTTCTTGCTGCTCTCTCAGTCCCGCCAATATTTCTGTTTCGACACAGAAGTCGTGTTTTTATTAGATTCCAGCTGAATTTCCTTGATATTGAAGTTCTGTTTGCTTTAGAGTTTTAAAGCCACAATCTTGGATAGTTTAGGTGATATCAAATATTAATAAAGCTCACACTGTAAATCCATTTGAGGCTGAAAAACTCACTGAATTTTGAACCTCACTGGTGGGGTTCACCTCACAGTTATATATGGATTACGGATTAACACTTTAACTCTTAGATTGGACTAAACAGTGGGCTGACGTGTGCGTGCTCTGCCTTGTGGCCTTACAAGGGGATATACGAGGGTTCGAATGAGAGGTGTGAGGTCTTGTTGAATATTGCTTGCAGTTTACAGATGTAGAGCAGCACGTTAGACATGCTGGCTGTAATGTAGCTAAGCAGCAGTGTTTCATCACATTGTTGTTAATGTAGTCAGGCTGAACCTTCTCAGAGAAGTTCTGTCTCACAGGAATATGCTAACAGACTCAGTAAATTCAAATCAGTTAGTTGAACTTATCGACAGAAAATTTGTTGACATCTATTTCAGTCATTGAATTCATTTTTAAGGTACGCTATCAGCACACACTGACATTTCTCAACAGCCGTTTGATGGATTTCCATTAATATTTGGACTGACATTCGTGGTTCCCAGAGGATGAATCCTACTGACTTTGGTGACCCTTTAACTTTTCCTCTAATGCCGCCACAAGATTCAGATTTGTGTTTTTGTCTCAACAGCTATTAGATGGACAGCCATGCCATTTGTGTAAACATTCATGTTCCCCTTGGGATGAAATGTAATAAGTTTGATGACTTGTAAGCGTAAAATAAGAATAATAACTGATTAATTGTACCAAAGTAAATAACAGTGGTTTAAGTAGGTTCTGTGCAGTTGCTGCTGTGTCAGTTTAAGTGTATTACAAACTGCTCAGACTTCTTTTTTCCACTTAATACTTCACCACAAATCCGCTCCTTGCAGGACTGGACACGCTGATTTCTTTCCTGTTGATGGGACTTGTGGGTCTTCTGTGCTGCAGACAGCCTCTTTAGCAGGAAATGCTCGGCCATTATCTCCCCTCTCACACACAGACACACACAAACAGAGAGACAGGGGGAGAGAGGGAGGTTGCAGATAGAGGCAGGAGGCTTTGTGTTTCAGATGGAGGTGAAAGTTCAAACTCTGCCTTGTCATTTTCTCCCCTCCTGTCCTGTGGAGATTTAAAGGAGGTCAGTGACTGGGAGACGCTCTCTGTTGTTTCCTCTTTTCTGATTAACAGCTACATCCAGCTTTTCCAGCTCTCCTTCTCCTCCACCTCTCCTCCAGTCCAGTGAAAATTTAGAGGTTCAGTGAATTGGAGAAGTCACAAATCATTTCTGGGATTTATAGTGAGAAAACAAAACCTGCCGCCCTGTGTTTCCTCAGCTCTCTCTGCTCTGTCTTTCTGTCCTTGCGTCACTGACCAACCTTAGTTGTTTTGCTGAGAAATAGCAGCAGTTGAATTTAGGGTGAAAGGTCATCTAGAGGTGACACAGCAGTCTGATTGGAGATGCTCTCTGTCTGGACTTGAGCCTGTTTGTGTTTCATGGACTCAGTAGAAATAAAAAGGAAAAGTTTTGCAAAGTGCCACCCTTCAGCCTTTGGATGAAAAATGTCATTTTTCTACGGTGTAGTTTAATGTAGTTTTTAAAGGAAGAAAAGGCAGGAAGTGAGGATGAAGATGGAGAGGAGTTAGAACTCTTCAGATGGTTTATATGTGGTGTAAGGTATCAAATAGTCTTTTGTGACTTGTATTTAACATGTTTCTGTCAAAGAGTTGAGAAACATGTCTTCTTACAGCCAAGCATAACTACTTTAAATACCCATCAACCATCTGAAATTGATGTTTTCATCATCCATATGTACTGTACAAGTGGTTTGATTTCTGCTATATCTGTTGTTGTTTTTAGGAGGAAGAAGAGGAGATAAAACTGGAGATCAACATGTTGAAGAGTTATTCTCACCACAGAAACATCGCTACTTATTATGGAGCTTTTATTAAGAAAGGTCCTGCTGGACAGGACCACCAACTCTGGGTTTGTCAACTTCTCTATCAGCCTTTTTCTGCCTAGATTATTGCTGTTGAGTCAAAAGAAAAGGGCCAAGAAATGACTCATTTTTTTTATTAAATAGCTGCTACCCTTCTGGGTTTATTCTGAAATTATCAAGTGTTCCTGTCATATTATGTGCCTTATTTCAAGATCATTCACTTAATAGTCGCACTTGTTTTGGCTGGTACCTGTGTGCCTCCATGTGTCCGTCCAGTTGGTGATGGAGTACTGTGGAGCCGGCTCTGTGACAGACCTGGTGAAGAAGACTAAGGGGAACTGTCTCAAGGAGGACTGGATAGCTTACATCTGCCGAGAGGTGCTCAGGGTAAGGTTAATGTCAAAAACGCACATTCACCATAGCACACACACGCACTGTGAAACTGTGCTCGTATAGACGACCTCTCAAAGGCATTTGTTTGGTTTGGTGTCAAAGAGACACTTTTTATTTTATTCATGTATTTATTTGGACTCAGTGTGGAGCCGTGAAGTGTCTGTTTCCATCAGTTTGGTATAGTAGTGCTTAGTAAATGCTTAGTTTTTTGGGGAAAAAAACCCAAAAAAACTGCATCCTGTTTGCAACGTTAACCCAAAACTGACCCAGAATAAAAAAAATGGAAATTATTTTAGCAGAATTTCCAAAAAGCGTGCAAAAGAAAATGCAAATGATTGCGTGTTTCCATCCAGGACTGTTATGCTAGTATTTCTTCTGATATATTGACTATTTACTTGACCTTTTTTTATTTTATTCATTTTTTTCTCTTATTTTCGCTCAGGTATTCTCATACATAAATTGAAAATGTGCATTAAAACAGGTGGATGGAAATGCGCTCTGAGAATTTTCTTATGTTTTTCTGTCCACAGGCTTGTACCTTTAACTTTTTATCCTCTCATTGTTATTAAGAACCAGATAGAAGCAACCAGACAGCTGATACTGCCTGTGCAGAAAATGAACCCTCTCCACTCAAAATAACCCCTCTCCTCTGCAACTCTAAAACATCAGAGTGTATGCAAGATGTTGAGGTGCACGTACCTGCTGCTCTGTGCTTCACCCACACAGAACCCTTGCACTGTGTGGCTCGTGTGACCGAGCAGATGAACCCTCAAACTTCAAATAACTCCCAAACAAGCAGAACAATGTGCACAAAGTGAACTTGTTCCTGAGGTGTTGTTATGGTACAGGCCCTTTTTAGTGCTGGTAAGAACAGAGGTAGTAATTTGTGTGTGGATGCAAACTAAAGGCTGGATGAGTCGCTGCTGTTGTATAAGAAACATGATGCTACTTTTAGTGTTGGATTCTTTGCCAAAACATCAAAGAGAAGAAGCCAGAACTGACAGAGATACTTCTTTATGCTCAGCCGTCAGTATTTCCCTGGTGTTTTCCTCCTGCGACTCTGGGGGAATAATTGATTTATTTTTTCATTTACTGTATACACTTTAAAGGCCAGTTTAAAACACATGTCTGTGAGATGTTATGGCTTTCATTACAAGAGATCAAAAGGTCCTGAGAAAGACTCCGCGATGTTTGCGCTGCTGTCTGCGTTGGTGTTTGCGGCTCAAACCTACACAGACTGTATATCAAGCCAGTCCCAACGTATCTGCCCTCGACGCTGACGTTATCAAGGATGGAATAAAAGTGAGATGATTTTTTAGAGCCCTTGAGAGACAAAGGGCTCTGGACCGTCGCCAGTGTTTTCCCTGCTGCTGTTAGCCACGCTGTCTCCTCATTGTTTCAACACCACGGCATACGCACACACAAACACACACAGAGATACACACAGACACTGAGCATAGCGCGGTGAAGTCATTGTCTGAAATAAGACCCACTTCCTCTGTTTATTTAACCTCCTTTGAAGAAGCGAGAGTACAAACACACACACACACACACACACACACACACACACACACACACACACATTAGAGGGTGCTACTGGTGGGTAGCCTGTGCTACCAGAGCACTCTGCTACCTAAAGCAGAGTTATTTAGATTTATTGGAAGGGAAACAACAAGAAGCTTGAGATGAATTCTTCTCCATATTCAGTCCTCTTGATGTAAACGCATCATGCTACCAGCGACTTCATGTTTACAGTGATCGCGGTCATCTGACTGTGTGTATGTTTGTGTTTATGTGTGCATGTGCATGTCTTCCAGGGTCTTTCCCATCTTCACTCCCATCATGTGATTCACAGAGACATTAAGGGACAAAATGTTTTGCTCACGGAGAATGCCGAAGTCAAACTGGGTATGACACATCAACACATGCGCTGCGGTTTCTCAAACACATCTGCATGCCTTCAGGCAAAGCTGTCGAACAATCACACAGTCATATATCCATTAATCACATGACCGCGAAAACGCCTCACAAAGAAGCGAAGATCGTGGTTGTTTTCAGATGTGAAATTGTCTTTCATTTTTTATGCCTCAGTTGACTTTGGAGTGTCAGCACAGCTGGATAAGACGATCGGTCGAAGGAACACCTTCATCGGCACTCCCTATTGGATGGCTCCGGAGGTCATCGCATGTGACGAGAACCCTGAGGCTACATATGACTACAGGGTACTCAATTACACAATTACATAGATACGGTCAAGTTTTCAGCCAATGTATAGAAATATTTATGGCGATTATGCAAAAAAAACGAGAATTAGGTCAGTTTGCACCAACAAGGGTGACCTTCTTTTTAAATGAATGTACATGTGAAGCATCCAACAGGAACTAAAACTTTCAATACTACTCTGAAAGTTCTTGTCCTTTAGTGCTCGCTAATGCAGGCTGCAACTGCTGTTGTCTGAAGGTACAAATATAAATTGTACCAAGACCACATATGAGGAAGAGACAGTCCCGTTTACACATGACCTTTCAAGTGTCACAGTGTTGCGAATAGAGCATGTTAGCATAGCGGCTTCAGTCTCCCATCAGTGTTTGCACAGGATGCGCTCAGGCACAGTGTGTCCAGGTCACCTGCGTGTTACAGATCTACTGTATGCACACACAGAAAACAGGAAGGTGGTTACGTGTGTCTAGGATGAGTTCAAGCAGTAATGCTTCCTGTTGTCACAAACCAGCTGAAGGAATGGGACAAGGAGGGAGATCACGCCAGACGTTTACTTGAGACCAATGAAATTTCTTAAAACTCTCGGTTAACACGCAACACCAGGATGTGTAGATCAGCAACATGTTTTGTGTCCTCTCTATTGTGGAGGTGTTGAAGGCAGCATGTGCTGGACCCCCTCTAAGACAGAGGGAAAGGCGTCACACTGTGCAGACATATGTATTGATTAAAGCAGAGGCGTATCTGCTCCACACACATGAGATGGATGACTGAAAAGTGGGGCTGAATTGTTTCTTGTGTAGACAAGCTGTTAGTCACATATGCAGTGGCCAAAACAGTAACTAAAGCAGTAAAGTAGTAAAGGTTTCTTGGATGCACTGACTTAGCATTTCTTATGTCTGATAGCTATCTGATTCGCCTAAGGTGCATGAAGTGACTGGTGTCAATGGGCTCTAAGTCTACATCACCTTATATTCAGCAGAAGTTTCCATTACTATTAGTTATTACTTAATTATACTATTACTTACAGAAAATCTTTAAAGTGAGCCTAATTTTGAGCGAACTTGTCCTCTTAGTCTCACAGAAACGTCCTTACATGGAATCTCAGCTGAACGTGTGTTTTTATGGAAGTACTTCGACATGAACTTTTGAAATCCAGTACATCACCGAAAGGGATCCGCTGATTCTTTGATTCATTCGTGAAATGCCAGAAGATTGGCTCGACGTCTTGGAAATAGTCACTGTAATTCTTGGATCTATACTCTCACACTATGCACAGACTGATTTACTGTTTGAACGCGAAGAGGACATCCAAGGTTTACAGGAAATGAGCAGGACTCGAGCTAAGCTTTGTGTGTGCGCTGACCTTAACCTTTTCCTGTCTCTCTTGTTCTCAGAGTGACCTCTGGTCTTTAGGTATCACTGCTTTAGAGATGGCTGAAGGAGCCCCTCGTAAGTCCTGTGCACATACACACACACACAGTTTGCACAGTTTGTTTTGTCTGTATGTATCTGTCCGCTCAGGATTCATTTCCCCTGCACTCATGCTGCTCCTGTGTGTGTGTGTGTGTGTGTGTGTGTGTGTGTGTGTGTGTGTGTGTGTGTGTGTGTGTGTGTGTGTGTGTGTGTGTGTGTGTGTGTGTGTGTGTGTGTGTGTGTGTGTGTGTGTGTGTGTGTGTGTTCCTTCTTCTTTCATTCTCATCCTTCTCTCTCTCTCTCTCTCTCTCTGTCTTTCTCTCTCTCTCTCTCTCTCTCTCTCTCTCTCTCGCTCTCTTTCTCCCTCTCCTCTCTGTCCTTGTTTGTAGCTCTGTGTGACATGCATCCAATGAGAGCACTGTTTTTGATTCCGCGGAACCCTCCACCCAAACTTAAGTCAAAGAAGTGGTAAGCCTGGGAACACACTCACACGTGTATACACACACACACACACACACACACACACACACACACACACACACACACAACAGGAAGTAGAGGGCAGTGTTTAGGTTTTCTCCTCTGGAAACTGGGCTTGAAAGTGGTCTTTGTTTTGGGTTTCATGCACCAGACAGTCCAAAGATACAGTGACACTATCTTCTCACAAAGAAACAGCAGATAACAAGGTAAAACTTGCAAACTGTCATACAATTGGACTTTAATCAACTGGACACAAAACACAGTGCGAATGTGTTGCTGCTGGCGTTTTAATCAGAATCAGAGTTTTATTAAGGACCGCTCTCTCTCTTCCACTCTCTTCTCTTCCTGTCTTGTCATCATGTCTCCTTCTCTTCCTTATATAATGGATAAGCTCTTGAGATTGAACTGGTGGTTGAACTCGTGCTGTCTTTCATTCAGTATTAATGTCATCAGGAGCTCCAGTTCATAGGACAGCTTTTAATAGCTCCAATGGTCTGGGGTGCGCAGTGCTCTCCATTCCTTTTACCTCAGGGCCTCCCGAAGGCGGCAAGCACACCAAAACCTAAGCAGCAACACATATTCCTCCTCTGATTTCTATCATACCAGACTACAGACAGCAACGCTTGAAGTTTTGGAGTGTTTTTTGTATACAGATATTGCTCGAGTAAAACTTCAATTCAACGTTTTTGACAGGATTTTGCTTGGTAATACTCCAACACGTGATTACTAGCTTGCATACTGTAGGTGAGTCTAGATAAATATTTCAGAATGTTGTGGCTTGTTGTTGAGGCTCTCATTGATTTAGACATGGTTGCTGGTTTTTATGTTGTTCTGTCAAATTTCATTGCTGGAAACTTTCCATTTTTCTCGCTTCATTTGATTTTGACTGCATATTGATTTATAGATGATCTTAATTTGCTCCACTTTGTTGTTTTATGGCTGAGGTCTGGATTAATAGTGTTTTTGTCTTTAAAATTGGTCCTCTTTACGCTAACATCCCCTCCACCAAGAGATTATTTAATTGAAAGGGACCAGTTTTAAATACATATTTAAGAGTCAAAGTGAAAAAACATTTTTTTCTAACAGTGTATTTAATGTGCTGCCACTCTCATAATAATGACTTTAGCCTGTAAAATAGCCTCAACTAGGCTCTTGTGATCACACCAATAACCAATAGCTGAATAATTCAAAAGCGTTCAATAGTCCTTTTATTAACATTTTATACTCTGATTTCACGATATTTTCAGTCTGTTTTCATGCTGACATGTTTTGTTCCTGGTTCCCTCAGCTCTCTTTGTTTGTCTCTCTGTCTTTCACAGGTCCAAGCGTTTCCTGTCGTTTGTGGATCGTTGTCTGGTCAAGAACCATCTGCATCGACCGGCCACCGACGCCCTGCTGAGACACGCTTTCATCAGAGATCTGGCTAATGAGAGACAAGTTCGCATCATGCTCAAAGATCACCTGGATAGAACCAGGAAGAAGAGAGAGAAAGGTGAGGAGAGATGAATGCGGTAGATATACCAGGAACAAATGTGTGGAGGGCGAGAGGAAGGAAGGAGAGGGAGATGGATGAACTTACAGGTACAGTCGATGGATGAATGCACTTGACATTAAACGCACTCTGCTGTTACAGTTGCTGCTTTAGTTTTATTGGGACCAAACCCTGTACTGCGCTCTTTAACTCAAACATCAGACGAGTGAAATTGACTCACTGGAATTGATTCCACAACCTGACAGTAGGATTATGGAAATATCATCATGTCACCGTAGTCCCTGACTTTTCTTGACTTAAGAATTGCTATTTAAATTATTTTTTTCTGAATACAAAACCAGTGATCTGCCATGGTGGCAGGTGACCTGAATGTTGTACCTGCCGCAGACATTTAGCCTTTATTTGACAGGTGCTAATTTCAGTTGCTGCATACGCACAAACACAAATTGCAAAACAAAAACCCACAGGGCACACAGTTTGAATCAATGACACACAGAGAGAGAGAGACTGATTTAACACCCAGGTTTATTCTCTCTGTCATCTCTGTCCTACATTGTTAGAATTATTGAGACGTTTGAG
This sequence comes from Chaetodon trifascialis, assembly GCF_039877785.1. Classification (NCBI taxonomy): domain Eukaryota; kingdom Metazoa; phylum Chordata; class Actinopteri; order Chaetodontiformes; family Chaetodontidae; genus Chaetodon; species Chaetodon trifascialis. Next base: position 9,006,139 of record NC_092060.1, read on the forward strand.
AGGTGATGTTCAACCAGGGACTTTCATCAGTTCTTTTAATAACTAGTTTTCTGGAAAAAAAAAAACTGTCTGAAATTTGAAAAGTTTTACAAATAGGCCACTTTCATAGAATAGATTTTCCACTCTGTTTCACCAATGATCTGTATTAGGGGGATAAGAACTGCAGCACACTTTATCTGAGAGAGTGCACCAGCTGTACTGATGGCACAGCAGCTGCTTGGCCCGGCCTATGAAAAACCACTGTGTTTCTGCTCATTTATAGCATACTGTTAATGAAAATGTTTCATAAATTTGTCAGTGTAAACCTGCACGTTAAAACACCTAAACCTGTCCACTTTTACTGCAATGCACTGAAACCCAGTCCAAAGTTTTAGGGAAGGAAGCACTGTTGGTGTATGCATATGATTACACTTCAGAAAATGCAGTTCATGCACAACAACTGGTTTGACTAGCCAGTAAAGTTTTGAATTTGAATTTGAACTGCACCAGCTACGCCAGATATTTTAATTGAGTCGAATAGGGGGAGAATGAGGAAGGGCGACAGTGAGACGGCCAGACAAAATGAACGAGGGAGCGAAAGAGGGAGAGTGTTGGGTCGGGCCAAAAGGCTGAACATGCCTGACCTTTCCTTCTCTACAGCGTTCACTTGGGACAGTGTTTTACACAACAGACAGACACGGAGAAGGAGGAAGAAGAGACAAAGAGGGATGTAGAAGCAAAGAAACGAGACAAATTAGAAGTATGAGGGGGCGAACTTTATCCTCATCCTGTTCTAAAAATGAATTCTGCTCTGGACTTGCTGCTGACTGCGATGGCAGGCAAACTGTGAGAAAAAGAGTGAGGGGAGGAGCAGAGAAGACAGAGATATTTATGACTCTGCTCTTCTTTTGCACCAGCATTGATATTCAAGCGGTGTTCAATCCTCGTATTGTCCGTGAGGTTTATTCATTGTTATTTAGGAAACTGAGACAGGCGGTGTCGAGGGATGAGAGACAGAAAGAGACAGCGATAACAACGGAGAGAGAAAGAGAGACACGCAGCAGCAGAGCAGAGAGAGTAAGAGAGAGAAGCTGAGAGGGGAAGGAAGGAGGAAACAGAACGGCCATCTGGTTCTAATCTTCTGTTAGCTTATAAAAACACACTAATGACTGGTGGACTCTCTGCATACTGCATGCGTTGTGTGTGTGTGTGTGTGTATGTTTAAGACCATATTTGTATGTGTGCATGTGTGTATGCCCTTCCACAGTCCTGAAATGCTGGTAATGTAAGTGTGTGTGTGGGAAAAGCAGGGGAAAAAAAAAAAAGAAGAATTAATGCTCCGGACATGATGCAAAAAGGATGTGTCATTTTCAGCATGCCCAAGAGTGTAGTTTGGACAAAGATGCTCTATGTTTTGGAAGATGAATCACTCCCCCCCCCCCCCCCCAAAAAAAAGTGCACTTCTCGGTCAGTAGACGTAGGCATTAACCCTCAAATTGCTCTTTTTGGCTCAGAGAGATGTGACATGAGCCAAAACCTTCAAACATGACATCACAGCAGCAGAGCAGAGACTTCCTCCGTCCATTCCAAAAGTAGACCTTGTCAGTCCTCCTCCTTCTTTCTACACCTGCATTGTGTTATCATTCAGCGTGTTAATGGCAACAAATGGTGCGTCAAGTTAATGTTCAAGTTAGCCTGAGCTACTTTCTCACCATATGTCAGCCAAATGTTGTTATGCTAAGATGGCCGGCCCATCTTCCTGGCCTGTGGGCAGTTAGCCCCCCTGGAACAGTGCTGGGCTGTGCAGTGATTGTCTGTGTTGTGGTCATGTGACACCCTGAGGCTCAGAAAGCAATTTTCCAATCCACTATTCAAACTCTTGGGTCTAATATACATTCAAAAAATTGCACCAAGAAGATGCTTCCAAAGCACTGATTTGTGTGTGTGAGCAGTCAGCCAGCTCAGGCAGAGAAAGACGCTCATTCACACGTTTTAAGGGTCCCACAGTAGGAGGTGCATGTGAAAGGGAGAGAAATGATGATTAAGCACTAAAGCAGCGGTACAACAGCTCTGTCCCATATGTCTTCCACAAAACAAGACTCTCATTTACTTTCTTGTTGCCCAAGTTTGCCCACACTATACTTTTGTGTGGCTTTGATAATGACAAAATTGCAACTGGCAGTAGATGATGAAGGAACAAGAAGGCAGGCAGGCATGGAGGAATTTTTAATGAGACAGTGGCTGGTTCACAAAGCCAGAGACACAGTGCAGCGTGCCAGAGAGGAACACCAGTGCAGACACATCAGAGGCCTTCACCAAGCACCACCCATGGCTGCGTCTCATTTCTGACAAACACGGAGAGTGTAATTTTACAGTAGAAAACCTGCTAGATTCACGCTCAGGCTGGTGTTAACATCGACACCGGAGTGGACACACAAGTGCTCTGCAGCCGGTGGATGTCCACTGTTACATTTTCACATATTTAGATCCACTCTGATGCAGCTTTTTGCACCACAGTTCCTTTCATTATCACTTCATCTGTGCGTGATTTCCACGATGAATCCATTCATCTATGAAACACTGGAAAATTGTGGAAAAACGCCTGTCAGGGAGTGTCCAAAGTGATGTCTTCATGTCCTGTTCTGTCCAGTCAGCATAAGAGGTCGAGAATTCTCACATTGGAGAAGCTGCGGCCAGATAGCGGATGGCGTTTTTGTTTAAACTAACGACTTAAATGATTCTTCTTTCTTTCTATTTGGATTAATCAGCTACTCATTTCTGCTCGAACAGTTTAGCTCGAGAGTTTAAAGATACTTGCAGTAAATTATTAAGAGTCCATTTCCATTGATCCTTGCAAGCAGATGCATTTGGTTCTAATAACGTAACATTAACCAAATACATTACTCCTTTCTTCTGTCTCTCTCAGAGGGTCCAGAGTATGAGTACAGTGGCAGTGAAGAAGAGGAGGACGAGGTGACAGAGGAGGAAGGAGAACCCAGGTAAAGACCTTTTCACACTCTGCATGAACATCGTTGGAGAAATCGATCGATTGCACACTCGTGCAGAAGAGAAATCATTTAAAGCCGCAGATGTCATTATGAACTCTCCCTCCTCATATACAGACTGTATATGCATACATACAGCACATAGCTCATGAATCTCTACAGGGCATGCCTGTACTCATATGACAGATGCATGAGCCTCTCTGTTGCCGTCCCTGGACGTCAAACAGCAGATGGCACTAAGAACTGAGCACTTCCTCCTAGGATGAGCTTTGTGTGTGCATGTGTGTAACTGTGAGCGTGTCAGTGGTGAATTAACAGCGATCGTCAAGTGTACCTCAGCACATGACATTCAGATACTGTTATTATTTCTTACACTGTCTCCCTCTCTCCCCCTCTGTCTGTCTCTTTCAGCTCCATAGTGAATGTTCCTGGTGAGTGGACGTTAAGGCGGGAGTTTCTTCGATTGCAGACAGAGGATCGTGAAGGGGCCAGAGAGGGAGGCCACGGAGGAGGTGGGGCTCAACAAAGACAACAGGTACATTTTGATTTCATATTCAGCCTTTCATTCATATTGGTGTAATAAAACTTTTAAGTGCATGGAGTTTAGTCTGCTGTGTATAATCTGTGTATCTGTGTTATTCGTTATTTTTCGGTTACAGTTTCTCAGTTTTCACTTCATTATTTCATTGTCTAAATGATTAATCAAGAAAATAATTGTTAGATAATGGTTATAATAATTGTTAGTTGCCCCCCTAATTATTATTATTAATAGTAGTAGTAATAGAGGTAATAAAGAGGTAATAGTAGGTGTGTTCTGTCAGCTCAGCATATTCAGGTTCGTTAATTTCATTCATTTAGTTTAGTCTTCTATCACACCAGAAAATCATCTCAACTCAAATGGGAAAAGTCATCATATTAGTTGGAAATGTGTAGTTGTTACCAAAAGGTCCTCTCTGAGCTCTAATCCTATTTCACACTCAGCAATTAGCCTTTAGTCTTTGTGAAGTTTTAGGTGTAACTGCCTCATATCTCCGTTGGAACAGCAAGCCGTTTGACCTCGGATCAAAGTCAAACATAATTCAGTTCGGGCTGTGCTAATGCAGAGTTAAGAGCCGAGTTAACCCAATATATTCAACCTTTCAGTCAAAGACTTCAGAGTGCCAAAAGTCGGCTGTCTCATTTTCCTACTTTTATTCAAACTCTGATCATATGATACACGATGTCTAGGCGTTGCAGCAGCACAGGCAGCAGCTGGCAGAGCAGGAGCGGTACAAGCAGCAGTTACTGGCTGACAGACAGAAGAGGATCCAGCAGCAGCATGAGCAACGGCAGAAGTTAGAGGACGTAAGTACTGCAACACACGCTTAAGCTCTGCGTTCACTCAGCATTTCCAGGTCAGTACGTAGGTGAGAGTGTCGCTGGAAATAAAACATTTCAGAAGAGAGAGAAAATTAGCTGAAATCCTCCAGCGTTTATCAAGTCCATTTACAAGAAAGCACTTGAGTGTCACCCTCCACCTGCTGAGTCACATCCTGACTCTGCCCAGCATAACCGCTCTCATCACACCTCCAACCATGGAAACTTTTTTTTGTGTATGATGTGACCCCACAGTAACGTTCAACTGCAGCTCTATGGCAAGCTGTCCTTAATATGAATCTCAAATACAAATTTCACATATTGCCACCAACTGAACAAACAAGAGCTGTGCTGCTGTAGCTGATGTGAATGATGCTGCTTGCGTACGTATTGCTGTGCTGAGCCGTGCTTTGTGTGCTGTCTCCAGCAGCAGAGACGGCAGAGGACAGACTGCGCCTTTCAGTGGGCGGAGCTTCAGGAGATCCTGCTTGGGGAGGAGTCTGATCTCCATGACAACAGGATCTTTCTGGATGAGAGAAACAGGAGGAGTGAGAAGAGACAGGTAAGACAGGTCTGTGGCCTTTTTCTAGCTCCATCGGTGAGTCTTTAAGGAAAGGTTTGTTTGGCCACTTAAAGCAGCACCATAGGCTGACGCTATCTGCACATGCAGCAGACATGGAGCACCTTCACCTGACGAACGTAGTCCTTATTTTAGCTCTGGTTTGGTCCTCAGCAGTCCCTGAGTGAAGTATCTGGCTCTGGAGCTCTTAAATGCTCCACTACGTTCAGCAGCTAGTTTCTAACTGTGTCTGTCTGCTGTTTGGCTCTGAGCAGGTACAGTGCTGCTGCTTTATCAGACCTTATTCACTGAAAACAGCTGCTGAGTGAACCAAAACATCAAAGTTATGTGTCGTAAAACCAAAATAGAGTCATTTCACCAGTTGTTCCAAAGAAAACATTTATTAATGCAGCCTTAATTAATACAGTATTAATTCTTTCTGAAATGTCTTCACAATACTTTCATTGTGTTGAAAGTCCTTTGTTTGGTGAACACCTCATAAAAGCCAACATAAGAATGAAAGCAGCATGTGAAGTGTGGATGATAGGAAGTCTGTAGAAATGTGTTAGAGTCTGACCTTTGTGCCACAGCTGTCCTGGCAGGTCACAGCTTGGATACACATGAATGAAACAGTGTCAAGTCTAGATTGTTTGGTTGTTTGATGCAAGCCCAAATTTAAATATGTGTATGTTTACCAAAAACACCTGTCAGAAGGAAAACCTTGTGGCAGTGAGTGTGTGAAACGCTGTGTGTGTGTCTGTATGTGTTGCAGACTCGATGAATATTTGATGCTGCAGTGAGTTAAGACATGGACTTGTTTCCCTCAGAAACTCTGTAAGCTCGAGGTGTGTTTGATGCACGCTGCTCTGATGCAGTGGTTGCATCTGTCAGCCTTCGTCACCCAGGTGATAAAAACTCCCCAGTTTTTTAAGGGCAGAGCTGTACATTTTATAATTGTGAACTGGAGAAGACAAAACTTTTTGGACACATTTGCATCACCTTTAATCCCATCATAATACAAGAAGCAATGGCCTTTCATGTTTCAGTACATTTTACATCAAACATGACTTCCTGTATGCAGGTGCTGCTTGAATCAAATGTTGAGGGATTCAATTCCTATAAAACAGGATATACCGTGTGTGTGTGTGTGTGTGTGTGTGTGTGTGTGTGTGTGTGTGTTCGTGTGTGTGTGTATGTATATATATGTGTGTGTGTGTGTGTGTGTGTGTTCGTGTGTGTGTATATGTATATATATATGTGTGTGTGTGTGTGTGTATATATATAAGAAATGATCATGTCACAGCAATTTCAAAAGGTTTTGTAAATTAGCTGGAGGTTGAATGTGTTTCAGAAATGCTTTGTTTTGCTTTTGTTCTGCAGTTTCCTGTTTGAAGAAGGTCTTTATAAAAAGATGATTTGCCTCGTTCAAACTTAATTTATAACACCACACAAATCTGAGAAACGAAAAATCACCTTCTCTGTGAGGAAGTGTTACAAAGCAACAGTTGTGTGCCAACGATGTGTGTGCGTGTGCGCGCACTGAGACAGGGGGAAGTGTCTCTGCCAATTTCAGTTACTTTTGACGAAGACACAGAGCTCTTCCTACTATTTCAGTTTCATTTTTTAGTCATTAATTTTAACACATGCTTAATGAATCTATCCCACACACCAGTGACTTTCAGTAGGTGCATATTAAGACCAAAGAGCAGATTAGCGACTGTGATTTCTCCATGTAGAAGACACTGTATTTCAGTGCTATTAATATCTGTCTTGTTATATTATATGTCTATTTGGTGTGCTTATGTGTGTGTGGCAGAGAGCTATCTGTACGTATTAGATTCTGATTACACAGATTGCCTCTAACTCATTAAGTTCAGCATGCTTAATGGATCTATCTGATGCTTCATTAAGTTTTAATGCATCTGCATTTAATTATGTGACAGGTTCAGTGAGTGTGTGATGTGATGTCTTGTATTATGTCAAATGAAGAACTTGTCTGGGTGCAGCGGTTCCAATCATTTCACACATTGATTGATTTGGCGAGCGTCGCATCACGTATTTCAGAGGTTTGTTGGTGGCTTAAAGACGAGACAAGTGGTTAAATGTGGTCCACGGGGAAAGGGAATGACCAAGGATGCAATTACACAACTGCGTTTAGTCTATCCTGTCTCAATGCATGCTGGGAATCGCTCCTGCTCCCTGCAACTCTGAACAAAATCAGTGGATCTAGAAAATAGATGGTTGGTTATGTGACTTGTCGCCAGAGCCGCTATAAGTCACAGTACTTGAACTCAAATTTTAAAGGTGCCGTCACTGTTAACAGGAAACTCTGCACCATGTGCACAGTTTTATGGTTCAGGGCGTTCTTGCCTGGTTTGCATTGCTGTGGTGCTGGAGTTGTACTCATAAAACTACCCAACATTGACTAGCTGGAGCTTGTCAAATGCAAAAATGCTGCTTCTTCTTTTTTATAAAGTGAATGCTCAGATCTGAGAACCCTCAGTTTTAACCACACTAGTGGCAAAGTAAGACGGTCGGATGTCCCACGACTTTGGTCCAGACTCAAATGTCTCAACAACTGTTGCGATGGATTTCTATCAGTGTTTGATCAAACATTTAAGACCTCAAGTGAATGAATTTGACTGACTTCGGTGATCCCCTGCCTTTTCCTCTATGACCATGAGGTTGACATTTGTGGTTTTGAGTGAAATGTCTCAAGCAACAAGCGCTAACTGGCAAATGTGAGAATGCTAACACACAAAACCGATGGTTAGATGGTGAATGATATTCACTATGGTAAACATTACACCTGCTTAGCATCAGCATTTTGATATTATCCATGTGAGCATGTTCACATTCTGGTGTTGGCATTTAGCTCAAAGCATTGCTGTACCCAAGTACAAACTCGCAGAGCTGCTAGCTTGGCTGTTGTCTCTTAATTGTCTGTGGGTGCTCTGAACCCCCAGTTACACCAGTGGAAAAGAGCAGCAGAGTGCTTGTAGTGGGAGTGTGTGTTAATGCTTGACTGTAGGAAAGGCAATGCTTAAAAATATGCATGCTTATTGTCTCCAGTGAAAAACACAGCTACAAACCATGAAAACTCCTCTTTTACCAAATTATTTTGGATGTTTTACATTTCTATACACAGATTGTTATAAAGAGCAGATAGGCATTTAACAAAAGTTCAAATAAAATACTGCTGTAAGCACATAATGATGAGACTGATGATAAATAGGGTGTCCAGTTTTTTTCTTTTTTTAACACAGTGATAAATGAGGCCATGGTGGAAGTGATAATAATCAGTTTCACACCTGCAGCATTCTCAGACCGCGTTTCCCACAGTTTTGTACCTTCCTGTTGCAAAGGGTGTTTTGTGCCATATTTTATCAATAGTGCTTGTTTGTTTGTTGCATGCTAGCTGACATTCAGTCAGTGGCTTGTACAGCGATTGAGTTCTCTTTACTCGCTCTGCAATGCTAACAGGTCGCTGACGTGTGATTCTGTCCTTTGTGTTAATGCTAGATTGAACTTCTGCGAGTGCTAACCTTGGATTATGCACAAAGGCACTTAAGTTTGTTATCAAATGTAAAAACTTTGTCATCCAGTTAAGCTGCCGTTCGAGCTGAAGCCCTGTTGAATGTGACCCTTCAGATCCAAGTTGAGCAAACACAATCTAAAGGCAGTGGTGCTGCCACTGCAAACATTTCAGTTGAGGTGATTTAATTAAACATTGTTGATGTGAAAATATCCAGTGTTTTGGACATACAAGGATTTTCCAGAGGAAATTCAAAAAGAGGTCATAATGAAATATTTAGGTTGGAGGGCGTTGGCTAAAAGCTCCATGCCATCTTGCACACTCTGAATATTTCAGTTCCCACCTCTCAGAATTCTGCTCAAGACCTTAGTATACCCTAATTAAAGTAAGCCTGTGTGTGTGTGTGTGTGTGTGTGTGTGTGTGTGTGTGTGTGTGTGTGTGTGCGTGTGTGTGTGTGTGTGTGGGTGTGTGTGTGTGTGTGTGTGTGTGTGTGTGTGTGTGTGTGTGTGTGTGTGTGTGTGTGTGTGTGTGTGCGTGTGTGTGTGTGCGTGTGGGTGTGTGTGTGTGCGTGTGTGTGTGTGTGTGTGGGTGTGTGTGTGTGGGTGTGGTGCCAATGTATTGCTATTCCTGTGAGGACCGTACACAAATGCAACAATGTGGAACAAGAGGATTTTAGAGTTTGAATTTAAGTGAAATGTATTTGTTTGGGTTGTGACTAAATGTCCTCAAAATCAAGAAACATGCTAACAGATGTCTCACTTCAACCATGTGGCTATCTGTTAATGAGTCTGTGTGTGTGCCTGTGTGTGTGCGTGCATGTGTGTGTGGTGCATGTGTGTGTCTCAAGCAGGACCATGCGAGCAGACAGCGTAGTGCCGATGTGTCAGTAAGGCCTCTGGACTCCACTGCAGAGCAGGTAACAATCCTTCACTCCATATGTTTTTCTTACTTGTCATTTGTTTCTTCATTTTTCGTTTGAGCGAGGGCAGGTAGGACTCTTCCTGCAGCATATTTAGAATGTGGGCATGTTCTTAATGCAGCTGATGGCCTCGGTCAGTAACAAGATGTTGCGCAGGAGTTTACGAAGTGTTAAGTGGTTTTGTGCGTGTGCTAACTGCTAACCTCTGAGGAGGTCTTTCTTGCAAGGTTTCTGTCTCTTATGTGATTGTCTCATTTTCTTGCTTGTTGCTTTGTCTTGTCAGGATTTCTACATGTTTTTGGGTGTTTGTGTTCTCAGAATTCTGAACTTTATCAGTTGCCTGTTTACTCTGTTAATGCTAACTTAATAAGAATCTGTGTTTGTGTGCAGGGAAAAATAAATGCTAGCGATGGTAAACTATGTTATTCATGGTTTCATCGTCTTCATGAGAAACACTTAGTTGATTGACAGAAAATTTACTATTTTGATAACTATTTAATTGCCTCAGTCATTTTTTGAGCAGGAATGCCAAATCTTCTCTTCTTTCATCTTCTCAGTTGTGAGGTTGTGCTGCTTTTCAGCTCATTATGTTTGAGTTTTGGACTGTTGGTCAGACTAAATAAGACATTCAAAGACATCACCTGAGATGGGAGCATTTTCCAGTATTTTCTGACATTTTCTGGGTCAAATGATTGATGGATTATTGAAGAAACAAATGCAGATTTGTTATTAATTAAAGTAGCCGTTAGTTGCAACCCTAAAAAGATTTAATGACTTGTGAAGCAGAGATGCTCCCACTTTGATGATATGAGTAGATTATGTTGTAAAGCTGAGGAGGGAATATACTTTGATCCAAAGACTGAATCCAAGAGGTTTGTGTGTGAGAGAGAGAAACAAATTTAATGGTGTTATCTGTGTCTCTAACCCTGGGTAAGATGACAGAAACTGAAAGAGTGAGGCGATGTGAAGAGCAAAGGATTATACAGCAATGGAGTGGAGAAGACAATGAGAAGGAAAAGCCAAATGAATTGTCTCTGACTGTATAGATGTATATATATATTAAACTAGAGGAATACAGTGTGTTTCAGTCGAGCTGTGGATGCCTGACACCCCCGGTGATAAGACATTCAAAGGTTTTTTAATTCTGTATTTGTGTGGGACTCCAGTAAGGACTCAGAGTCAACAGTGACACACACTCATCTGTACCAGCAGTATCAGATCCTTTTTGCTTTTAAGCCAATGCTTATCACAGCACGCCATCACTTTTGTTTTAAAGCCTTCCCTCTCTCCCCCTCTCTCTCTCTGTCTCCCTCTCTCTCTCTCTCTCTCCCTCCCTCCCCTCTCCGCTGATCCCAGCATGCCTTCTCCCTTCCTCACTTGTTTCCTCTCCTCATCCCTCCCTCCGACGTTCACAGCGTGTAACCTTTTTCATTTCTAGGCATCTCTCTTTCGACTTGTCTCGTTTTTTTTTCTTGTCAAAATGGTAACCTCAGTAGGGGTTTCAGACATACAAATTCACTAAAGATGTCTCTTTTCGTTTTCACTGCCACTTCTCTATTTCTCGAGCACTTTCCCTTCTTCTTATAACAGCCTCCCCAAACCCCTAATCTCTCTGTTCTTCTCTCTTATGTCATGTTGTTACCACTCTGTAGTAGAATGAGCATTGCCTTCCTTTTCACTCTGTAGTCTGTAGATTAATGACATGAAAGAATATAAATAACTCAATAAAAGTGGGGAAGGAAGTTACATTTTTGGTCTTATTTTGGCTTCCTGTCCTGCGACACTCCAAAGATGGATGCATGGATAGACGATGCTTCATTTGTCTGTTCAGTTTTCATGTCTACTGAGTTAACCTTCGATTGAATGGACTAACTTTAGTATTAGCTCACATTGTCACCTCCTTTCATAGTTTGACATTCATAATCACTAAGTTACCAAATAGAGCAACTCAGCATTCTTACTCAAGTCACCATTCGTGGTCATTTGGACGACACATTGCAGACAGCTGCCATGGAGCGTTTCCTAATATTGTTCCCAGGCACCATGAATGCTGGGAAAGTGCTGTTAGTTGATCTTAGTTGGTTCGGTATGTTGAGTATTCTGGCTATGAGTCCTTGGTTGTTTACTTATCTTATTGTTTACCCTCTATAGCGACAGTCTCATAAATCTCATCTCATCTAGCTGGCATGTGGCAGCCATGTTAATGTCTTAAGTGGACAGAACGAAGGCACAGGTGTTCTTTCTGTCCGCTCTACTGGTGTGTGTGTGTGTGTGGGGGGGGGGGGGGGTGAATTAGAGTATGTGTGCTTCCTGAGTGACTGAAAGTGTACATAAAGTACAAGCCTGCAGTTGCATTTTATATGTAATATGCTGCATCACAGTGTCATGCAGTTCTGTAGCTTTAGTCTCATGTAGCTAGCCTCAGTGCAAACCAAAAGCACTGCTGTGTAACTTCGTGTTCATCTTCTCTGGGCAAACCTGGAGCTCAGTCCAGGTGCTGAGCTGTACAAACATGCACATAAATGCAATGTCTATGAAAAGTCTGTTTTTTGAATTCATCCTCCTGGCAATGGAAAACGGCGTTTGGTTCTATTTCAAAAGGAGATTTTAAGACAGCTGTAACCTGAAGAAAATCAGTGTTGTGAGATGTAGTCGACAGTCGTTCTTTATTTGTGCTTTTATGGCATATCCTCTGGAGAAAGTTGGGCTCGCAAATCAGATTTTCGGGCCAGACGACCAGCTGCCGTCATTTGTCCAAGCATCATTGCCAGTGCTGGACTGAATGCTATTTTATGAATGTTTTGGATGTTGGTCTGTGTTTCACACCAAAGAAGTGAATCAAATGAGCTTCTTTCTTATGTGCCTCTTTGAATGTGTGTCACAGTAAGCTTGATGATCATGTATGTGCTTTATGAGGTCCTCGTGCAACAGCTGTGGCTCGTCTTGTCAGTTTCTGCAGAACCTGGGAGCGTCCCTTTTTGTTTGGAACTAGCATGTCCTCATTTATTATTTTTATATGAAGAGTAGTGTTGATCAGACCTGTCAAAGTATATGTCATACCTCCAGTCTACATATTCACCACAGAACAACCTGGAAGTGTTAGCGCTCATCATCGCTGTCAGTTGCTCATTAATTAGAACATCTTGACTCATGGGAAGCTGAAATGCCATCATGACTCAGTCTTTGTGATTTGTAGCTGAAGTGTTTTTTCCCTCTGACGTGAAGTTTGATTAGCAAATATTAAGCCATTCTACCATATCATAATGGCAAGTATTATAAGTAAGCTATTTGAAAACTCATTCAACAAGAAAATGGAAATTTTAATCAAGTCTAATCAAGAAGATTTACAGTGACATGTCTCAAGCTTCCCTCTTTAAATTAGTCATGAATCTTGACCGCTAAAATTTGCACACACTCTGTTGCCTCATCATACAGTATAAATGTGTGTTATATCAGACAGACACTCCCAGGCTCCGTCAGTTTCTATGTGTGCTTTTCATGTTTGCTACATAGAGAGCCGTGGCTCCAAACCAGCTGCTTCAGCACAAGGCCCAGCTCTCCCAGCCTCAGCTACAGCCGCAGGCCAAGCCCCAGCCTCTGGCTCAGCATCAGCAGCCCTCAGCGGGCAGGCGATCCCACCGCACCCTGCCCAAGGACCAAACCCAGCTCCTGTCGCTGCAGCACGACCACAGACACAGGGAGAGAGAGAGGGAGAGAGACAGGCAGAGGCAGAGAGAAAAGTCTGTGGCAGCAGTCCAGAAGCTAACAGCTAATAGTGGGAGCACAGCTGCCGCTGCTGCTTCCTCGCCCAGCCGTCCAGCAAACAGCCAGCGCTCAGCGGTAAAATCCTGCTTCCTCAGCTGTCTCGCACCCTTTGTCAACTCTACATCCCACGTCTTTCAGTCTGTGTTGCTCTGTCTCGTGCATTAAACTCAATGAATGCGAGGACAGTTTCATTGAGTTTAATGATTTATTTCATCTTTTTTTTTTCTCTCCTCTCAATCCCTTTTTTAACTTTTGGTTTGGCATTTCATCCTTATCTCAGCTGGCAGACCTGCTCCACCTCAAGGTAACAAAGGTCTGGAGGATCAAAGCCAAATGTTAGTTTGAATGTGGTGCAGTCATGGAGACCACCAAGACATTTACTCCACTGACATGTGTTTCATACTTCTATTCTTAGCGAAAAAAACACAAGCAGCTGCAACAGGAAGCAGATCAAAGGTTTTGTCTGTGAGGCAGCATTTTCAAACAGCCGAGTGACAAAAGGCTGACTATGGTTTTGAGAAAATTCTGTTTTTATTTATGTATTTATTTTCACCGAGGCCTCGCTCCAGAAGTGAGATTATGCTGACTTCGTATGATTAGGACTACCCATCATTCATCGTGTGCAACATTACATATGCTTGACTATATCATAGCAAGCAAGAGGAAAGCTTATATAAGATGTACTGTGCCCTGCTGACGTTATCCAGATCTGCTATTTGGGATAATAAAATCTTTAGTGGGTTAAATGGAAAAAATGGGAATTAAACATTTTTGAAACCTAAAATCACCAGAGTTTATATGTGCCACAACTCAGCTGATTTAATTATTCTTTCTTTGATCGATATAGCTGTGGTTAATGTAGATATTGGGCCAGTATCCTTTATTCATTTATCAGCATACATTTTGAAGATATGGACAGCTGATGCCTCTAATGGGCACTGTGGACTGAAGAGACATCTGAGCTCTCTTAAATAATTCGGGAGCTGAGACCAAGTCGTAACATTTATGCATGGCACATAAGCTTAATTCTAAGAATAAGATCAGACTTTACAGCAAAATGAGGAGAACTAAAACCAGAAGTTTCCTCGGCTTTATGCAGTGCATACCTGCCATGGTCACTGCTTGACTGTCCTCTTCAAAGATTACTTATTGGTCTCCTGTCTGCCACCTATTCCTGTATATGCTCATACATTAATGTGTAAATGTGGATAACAGTACGGCTTGTGGGAAAAAAAATGTTGATCTCAGTGAGACTACGTGATTAAACAGAGGGCTGAGTCAATCTTTATGTGATTACAGGCACACACACACACACACACATGCACGCACACACAGTCTTACATGTGTTTTATGTTTTAGATGGACTTCCAAGAATCAGACCTAGCCAGGCTTCTTTTGGCTGCTGGTCTGCCCAGCCAGGTGCACTCAAGGCTGGGCTCTGGGAGCAGCTCTAGTCCTTGTACTCCAGCCATGCAGAGAGCTCACCTCAACCAGGTATACACAGTCACATCACATCACAAGCCCACTGTTCCCTTTGAATGTTTTGTATCCTGCTGTCCTCCAGTCTGCACTGCATCTTTCTTATTTGAAGTTTGTTTCTGTTTAGACTGTTCTGCTCTTTTCTAGTCCTCGCTTGACTGATGTATGTGAGAATGTTTTTTTCCTCCTGATCCTGTTTGTAGCCACACTCTCATTTTTTACTATTACTGCTCAAAACTACATGTTAATCTTTAAACCCTTTGTTTTCCCAGAATGCCAATCTGCGCTCTAGCCGAGATGCCCCTCACAGCAGCTCTATGTCAGATATGGCCATCTCCCCCTTGTCTCCGTTTTGCCCCATGTCCCCAACAGATGATGTCTTCTGGGACTCCGTTGAGACACCTCCTAAGGTGAGCCACAGCTGTCCTATTAGTGGCTGGATGACGCAACAGGTCACATACCAGCAGGTTCAATGACTTGCATAAATGAGGCAAAAATTGAAGTCGTGTTTTTCTTGCTGCCACTGAAGGAGGAAGTTATTGTTATTGTCATGCCGGGGCAGGATGTCCCCTGCTTCACACGAGGCTGGCATGATGTGCCAAGCATCCTGTATTCTGATCATACCATGCTAAGGAAGTGGTGCACAGAGCACGTGATTGGCACACTGCAGATGTGGCTGTGTTTTGGGGAAAGTAAGTGTTGTATGTGCTGTGCTGAGGTGCTTTATTCTCAAGGCTTGTTGTCAAGTGCCCCTAACTAAAACCATCTTTGTGATAAAACACTCAAAGACACATCGTTCACTCTCTCTCTCTCTCTGTTGCCTTCAGCCTAATATCACTGCTCCCCTGCTAGGTGTTTTACAAACAGAATATGCTGTAAGGTGTATTTACTAACAGAACACCATATGGAGTTAATAGAACAACTAATAACTACTACAGAGAGAGGAGGGGAGCCCAATAAAGCTGTCTGTTCGCTATGTTATGTTGTTGAACTAACAGGAGGCCATATGGATTCAGCAGAGCAGATAATAACTCACTTCTCTCTCCTGTGATTGCAGCGTGGTGACTGGAGCTGCTTTAAAACACTGGAGTGGCTTTAAATTTGCTCACTTTGGAGGACCTCCACCACTAGAGTGTGATGTAGTAATGTGCTGTAGCAAAGCCAGACATATGATGATTTGATGATTTTTACAACTGTCTGAATTCAGCTCATTTTACACTGCACGTGTAAATAGTCTGAAGATCATGCTGAGGGCTCTAATGTTAATTTTATGCATGTGACGCAATAGTAGAGGCAAAAGCTTGGTGTGTGTGTGTGTGTGTGTGTGTGTGTGTGTGTGTGTGTGTGTGTGTGTGTGTGTGTGTGTGTGTGTGTGTGTGTGTGTGTGTGTGTGTGACCAGGTATTTATCACATTGTGGGGACAAAAATCTGTTTACACAGTCACATTGTGGGGACTGACCCACAATGTCCCTTATGGACAAAATGCAGGTCCCCTTAATGTAAATCATTACATTTTAGGGTGCAGACTGAGGATAGGGTTACGGGTTAGGTAAGGTTAGGTTAGGTACAGGGTTAGGAATAGGCAGATAGTGGTTATGGTTAGGGTTAGGGTTAGGCTCCAGGAAATGAATGTAAGTCTATGTAATGTCCCCACAAGTGATATAAACACAACATGTGTGTGTGCGCGTGTGTGTGTGTGTGTGTGTGTGTGTGTGTGTGTGTGTGTGTGTGTGTGTGTGTGTGTGTGTGTGTGTGTGTTCGCGTGTGAGAGATACAGGATGTGGGCAACTTGTCAGAGGGATGATAGGTATTCCCACAGCTCACTTCCTGCTCTGCTGGGTGTGTCTTCCTCTCTGTAACTGGGTCATATGACCCAGGAGATGACAGGTCAAAAAGTCACCAGCTGGTTGGTCAGACTGAAAGTTTGAGAAGAATGAAGTGTTGAAATCCAGTTTAAAGACCGTCACATAGTAGAGTGTGCTCGTATTGATTTCACAGTGCTGATCTTGTCACATCATGACTGGCAGTGTTGAAGAAGGTTAAGAAATAACCCTGACTCAGATAATATTTCCACACCATATGTACAATTTGGACAAAGCTGCGGCCAGTTTAAAGGAGCAGTGTTGAAATGTTGAGAAATAGCAAAGCCAAACGGTCTCATTAGATTCTCAGCAATAAATGTCTCCCAGTGGATTGTTAAAGATTTTATTGCCCTCTGCTCGACACCCTTTGAGGCTCTGTAGAAGTTGTCGTTTCATAACTGCAGAAACCTTCCTATAATTAGCTGGAACCCCTCTCGCCTAGACATGAGGTCCTTGTAAAGAGCCTTCTCAAACTAATGAAAAGTGAAACAAGCATTCAGGACCACCAGGAGACAGCCATCTTTGTGTATCCACTGACCATGTGTTTGTATCAAGTCTGTCAAATTGACTCTTCTTCTTCCCTCTGTCTTGTGCAAATTCCAGGTCCCAGAACGCACTACCTCGAAGTTCTACTGTCGAGAGCTGGGAATAGGACACAAGAGGGCGGCTTCAAGGTAGACCACCACACTGTATGCACACGAAACACGTAAACAATACATTTGTCATTTATGAAAGTTGGCCTGTGTTTTGTCTGTGTAGAAGAGATCTTTTTTCCCTTAAAGCTTCACCAATTGGTACATTATATTGACAGTGGATGAAACAACTATGTGTAGTGTGAAAAAGATTGCTCACGAGAGATGAATTAACACCTGGCACTGCAGTCACACTTAGCTCGACAGATTATTTTAGCATCTCTGGGGTCATTATTTTGGTTGTACGGTCCTTTTTCCTGCAGGAGCAGGCAGCTGTTTTCAGCTTAAAAGCTCAGATGAACCCTTTGTGCTCTACCTGCACAGCACCAAATGGCACACAGATGAAGTTGGTGACTAGCTGGTGGAGAGACAGAGTGGAGCATTTAGCAGCTGATATTTTCCCTCAGGAGTTGAGAGAGTGAATATTGGATTTGCATATATCAGGTGGTCAGAAACACAACTCCAAATGAAAGCTAATGTAGCTCCATGTGTTTATATGGTGATAATGTCAATGTGGTGTTTAGAGGTGGTTTCGCTAACCCCCAAAGAATTAGCTAATACTCCTTTAACTAATGCAGTTCTGTTTCTAGCAAGCTGTTCATTCCTTTTCAATGTAGATTTGTAACAGAGGAGTGTTTCTTGAGTTTGGGAGCTCCCACAAGTCAGTTTAGCTGTAAGTATCAGCTGAGCTGGTTGCCTTAAGCAGCAAATATGTGAGCATTGCTTGCAACTTAGATACAATGCATGTGTCTGTGCTTAAATTGGAAACAAGAGAAGCTCACATAACATTAGTTTTAAATAGAATACGAGTGTACATTCTTTATTTGTAATCTAGTGTAAGCAGGCTGTGAGAGTGGTAGTTCCTCACCACAGAGATATCCTTCCAGCTCGAGTGAGCCTTATTGAATGTGAGGGTTTATATCACACTACAATCAAGCTCACTTGCATACATTATTAGAAAACAATCAGTCATGGGCAGATCAGATTAGCTTAGCTCGAATGATTATTTGTGATTAGATGAAACTAATGGTGAGGAAATTGAGTCATTGCAGTGGCACCGTGAAGGATATACTCAAGATTAGAACTTATAGAAGAGTATAATGCAGATCAAAAATCCCTCTCCGTCTGTGTCACTCTCTATGTGGGTCTCTTTCTCCATCTAGTGGCAGTCCAGTGTCTGTAGCAGATAAGGGTGGACGGTCTGTGTCTCACAGAGTCTCCCCCACCAGCAGCAACCACCCAGGTAAGTGCCACCTTAACTCAGCCCTTCACCAACTTCGTCACATGCTGTTGTATGAGCCATAAAAGCAAGCTGGGTTAGAGACTTATTCCTCTGTATGTAACAATCATAATGTAAATGTTATTTTTGTGATGATCAGTCAGGTATATATAATTTGTTTGTTTCGTTGACCACAGTTGTTACAGTTTAAGCTCAGCCTGTGGTTTCACACAGATGTGGCCCTCGTGTGAACTAATGCTGTGTACGTGTCTGTGTGGTTGTGTGTGTGAACTTGGAGCAGAAAGGTTAAATCATTGGTTTCTCAGCTTAGCCCACATGGTCCAGACACACATATTCTAACCCATCACACATGCTCATACACCCCACACCCTAAACAGTATGCTCATAAATGGATACATGCAACCACACCAAGCCCACCATGCAGTACATACACTTACTATCAAGAGTTCAAAGTATGCCCTCTCCACCTGTGTGCTATTGAGAAACAGCTCATCTGTTTCAAAGCTCTGCCTCGTCTGTACGTGGCAGCAAGCAAGCTGCTGCTGTCTCGACTGGGAGAGTTCGAAAGAAAAGAGGAAGATGGGCGAAAATCTGTTTAGTGTTTCAGTTTCCCTTTGAGTGCAGTTGAGAGGAAACAACTTTTGATGCCTCCCACTCTGTGTGGCTGCAGGCCTCGACCTTGTTTTTTTGGAGCCGCAGATCAGAGATTGTCCGAGACACTCATACAGCCTCACTGTGGTGAAAAGCTTTTTATCTGCTCATGATGAGCCTGAGAAAAAGTTGCTTTCCTCTTTGAACTTTATTGCTGTTGGAAAGATGTTTACAGCATTCTTACATCCATATATATATATTAGTGCTGTCAATCAATTAAAATATTTAATCGCAATTAATCTCATGAATGTCATAGTTAACTCGCGATTAATCACAAATTAATCGCACATTTTCATCTATTCTAAATGTCCCTTAAATTATCATTTTAATACTGTTATCAACATGGAAAAGTGGATAGGCTTGCATGTTTTTTTATTGAAAACAACGCGTAGTGTTATATTTCACACTAACATTCTCACTTTGAGCAGTCATTCACATTTGAATGAATAAAATCTCACACAGTTTAACACTGTCAATAAACAGATGACAAATAAATACTTAGTTACAAAAAAGCCCCTTCAACAAGCCTTTCAAAGGGATCAAAACAGGATGATACAAGATAAAGTTGCAAAGGTCACATCATTGTAAACTAGGACTCAGGCTATAGTGCAGTTAAACCATGGCTTAAACTTTCCTTTCTTAAGTTTCCTTTGAACATAATAGCATCCATATGCCTCTGTCGAATTTGCATTCGCCGTGTGTTTGGCCATCAAGTGCTATTTCAGACTAGATGTGCTGCGGTGATAATTCAGTTCACACCGACAATACACACAGATAACTTTGGTCTTGTCAGTCGACCCATCTGGCAACTTTTTGAAACTAAACTTTCCGTTCAGAATCTTGTTTGCATCCATTTCGGCGTTTCGTGCTCGACATCCACACAAACCGGTAACCTACTTTTTTACAGCTAGCGAGCAGGCAAGACCAAACACGTGCGTGGGACGTGCCTATTGTTTTGTTTCTGGTTTATAACCGGATGCTGTAGTTTTTCTTCCGTTACTAGCAGTGGCCACAGCTTATAAAAAACTAAAAGTTCACTAGATCACAAAGAACGTTAATGTTGCAATAAAAAAAAATTACGCCGTTAAAATTGATTTTCGTTAACGCGTTTATTACGCGATATTTTTGATAGCACTCATATACAGTATATATGTGTGTGTGTGTGTGTGTGTGTGTGTGTGTGTGTGTGTGTGTGTGTGTACAGACATACATGTACATATATAGAATTTACAAATTGATTGATATCTTGGTTTAATACCATAAAAAGCAGATAACGCTGCAGGTACGGGGGACAAGTGAGCCTCAGTTTGTCAAGTAGTACTGGTGGTGGAGCTAGTCCCTTTCAAATTTAAGACACCCTGCCACTGTCAGAAGCTCTTGGTGTGTGATGGAAGAGCAGTAGCCTTCTCCTGTTTTATGCCTTAAAATCACTCTTGTGCTCTGAACAGTAGCAGAGTTTTGAAGCTCGTGTAACAGCAACAGACAATTTCTGGTGTCATGTAGTGGCTGAAGATACCAAACACAGATTGATCAATCTAACCACCATTTGTTAACACTTTAAAGCTGCTGTAATCAATATTTTTATATTAACAGTGGCTCAGGGTTTTACAGAGTCTTTTTGCTCTTAAAGCTAACAGCTTGCTGGTGAACTCTGTGGAGCTTTTAGCAGCTCAAGCCTGATGTTTCCCTCAGGAGCTGATGGAGAGCAAACAACAGCTACAGTAAAAGGAGAGTGAATGTTGGATGGAGATTCATCCAACGGACAGACACACAACTCCAAATGAATGATGCTCTGTGCATGCCTGATGTGTACAATAGGCCTCTGTAACACATATAGTCATACCAACTCTATGAGGTGATGATATACCAATATTGTGTTCAGAGCATGTTCCACTGCTCCGAGCTAACTGGCTAATTTCACTTTTTCTACTGTGTTTTCTTATGACATTTGATGAGTTTTTGCTTAATGACGAGCAGGTCAAGCTGTGCTTTGAACTTTGGATCCAGCATAGCTCCAAATTTATAGTTTATGGCTGTAAAGCTGGGCTGCACGGTGGCGCAGCAGGTAGTGCACGTGCCTCACAGCAAGAAGGTTGCCGGTTCGATCAGACGGGGCCTTTCTGTGTGAAGCTTGCATGTTCTTCCCGTGCATGCGTGGGTTCTCTCCGGGTACTCCGGCTTCCTCCCACAGACCAAAAACATGCTCATTAGGTTAATTGATGACTCTAAATTGCCCGTAGGTGTGAGTGTGAGTGTGAATGTTTGTTTGTCCTTGCATGTGGCCCTGCAATTGGCTGGCGACCGGCTCAGGGTGTACCCCGCCTCTCGCCCATTGTAGCTGGGATAGGCTCCAGCCCCCCGCAACCCCAAAAGGGATAGGCGGCAAAGATAATGAATGGATGGATGGCTGTAAAGCTCCACAGCCCAGTGATACACAATGTTAGAGCCCTTGCAGAGGCCAGGAAACCCTGCTGTTTTTTTGACAATGGCCTCATTTGTCCATGGTAATTACACCTCATCACTGATGTTAATCTGTTCAAAGTTTCTCAGCACCGACCATGTGGCTGTTTCACAATGCATAACTGCTACTAATGCCTGATGATATGTCTGTGTGTGTGTGTGTGTGTGTGTGTGTGTGTGTGTGTGTGTGTGTGTGTGTGTGTGTGTGTGTGTGTGTGTGTGTGTGTGTGTATCATTAAATTTGTTTGTGTGTGTATTGTAGGTTTCTTCAAGCTGGAGAGTCCTCTTCTGCAGCAGCGTCTCCAGCTGCACAGGATGGCACAGGAAAACGTAATGAGTGGACACACACAAGTAAGTGAAGAGTCATTTTACATTGTCGCAGCTTTTCTGCCACACACTGTACACACCTGTCACACCTGACGTGAGACCAGTTGTGACAGATTGACTGACCTGACCTATCGATATCATCTCAAAAAATGTGCACACAGATGTCACCAAAATTCAGCTTGTACATGACATGTGAAGTGACCTCAGGGTATTTCCAGTCAGGCCGTCCTCTTTCTATGTAGAGATAGTTTAGAGTAATCATCTTCATCTGCAGCACATTAAACAAAAGGCTTCTTTTTGTCACTTCTTCCTCTGCTCTTTCTTTTATCTTCTGACTCACCTGACCTCGTTTTCTCCACCTCTTTTCTTCACCTCTGCCATGCAGGCTGTACGATCTGCTCTGGGTCGGCTGAACAAGGCCACAGAGTACTCCTCATCCAGCGACGAGGTTGGCAGCAGTGACGATGAAGAGAGAAACAGGTGAGGTCTTCATCATTAGGATAATAATTGCATTATGTTGTTAAAAACTTTCCTGATTTAAGTACACCATGTATGAACACCTAGTCTTTCCTCTTACTCCAAAAACAGAATATCAGATGGCAGGGAAGTGAGTCATTCTTTCAGTGTTTCTAAACAACTCAATTATGAAACATGACCTGGTGCAAACCCAATATTAAGAATTAGAGTCTGAAGTGAAAAGGCGCTATGCTTACTCAGAATTCTGCCACACCTACTGAGAAAGCCTGCATGTAGAAATGTGTCTGCTCATTACCAAAGCTAAGCTCAACCCAGAACCCTGCACACATTAATATGCAGGACTAAAATTCCAAGCCTCAAAGATTTAATTGAACATCTGACATTGAAATTCAGGCTGGGACAAGCTAGCGAAGTGTATTATTACTGTGATACAATGGAGTAAATAGATTAGTGTTTATCATTTCTGACAGAAATAATTTCTCTTCTGGTCCAACTTTTGATTCCAGGAAGTTGATCAGCCTTGATTTTTTATTTCCATTGATCTTGAGGATCTATTTATCTTGTTTCCAGCTAATAAATGCAGTGCCTACAGTCAGGCTCTGGTCTAAAATCTTGACCTGTCTCTTTCAAGGTCCGGCCTGTCCAATGGAAAGGGGAAGTACTACAGAGGAATACCTGATGGCATCGTGCTGCAACCTCACCACAATCTTAACCAGGTACCCTGGACACACACACACACACACACACACACACACACACACACACACACACACACACACACACACACACACACACACACACACACACACACACACACTGCTCCCCTGTTTCTCCTCCGAACTCCTCTCTGCATTTTTATGCCTCCAATCAGGCGATAGCTGTAGCCAGAGGCGTTATGTTTTCAGGCTGTCTGTCCATCAGTATGTACTTTAGTCTGTCTCATTCTCATGAATGTGATGTCTCATGAACACCTTGAAGGAATGTGGACAAAAGTCCACTTGGACTCAAGGATGAAGTGATTAGACTTGAGTGGTCAAAGGTCACTGACACATTTTTGGCTCTAACTCAAGAATTCATACACTAATTATGACAAACTTTTACAATTCAATTCAATTCAATTTTATTTGTATAGCGCCAAATCACAACAGAAGTTGTCTCAGGACACTTTCCATATAGAGCTGGTACAGACCAAGCTCTTTTATCTACAAAGAAACCAACAATTCCCCCATGAGCAAGCACTTGGCGACAGTGGCGAGGAAAAACTTCCTTTTAACAGGCAGAAACCTCGAGCAGAACCAGACTCTGGTTGGGCGGCCATCTGCCTCGACCGGTTGGGTGAGAGAGGAAGAGCAAGAGAGAGAGAGAGAGACAGACAGACAGACAGACAGACAGACAGACAGACAGACAGACAGACAGACAGACAGACAGACAGACAGACAGAAAGAAAAGCAGTCAGAGAGAGAGAGAGACAGAGACAGAGACAGAGAGACAGACATGCAGTCACAGTAACAGTGACAGTGGATGTAATAACAGCAGTAGCAGTTGCAGTGGATGTCAGGCAGGGCCAAGGCAGGAGACGCAGCTGAAATCCACAATCCAGATTCAGCCACTGTCCATGGGAACCTGCAAGACGACAAAGCACAGAGACTCCGGGGAAGGAGCTAAGTTAGTAACACGCCGTGGTAGGACATGAGAGCGTGCGGATGGAGAGGGACAGAAGGACGGAGGAGCTCGGTGTATCTTTGGATGTCCCCCAACAGTCTAATCCTATAGCAGCATAACTAGGGGCTGGTCCAGGACAAGCCTGAGCCAGCCCTAACTATAAGCTTTATCAAAAAGGAAAGTTTTAAGCCTACTCTTAAATGTAGAGACAGTGTCTGCCTCCCGGACAAAGACTGGAAGATGGTTCCACAGGAGAGGAGCTTGATAGCTAAATGCTCTGACTCCTGTTCTGCTTTTTGAGACTTTAGGAACCATAAGTAGACCTGCATTCTGGGAACGCAGTGTTCGAGTAGGGCAATAAGGTACTATGAGCTCTTTAAGATAAGAAGGTGCCTGGCCACTTATGGCTTTGTAAGTAAGGAGGAGAATTTTAAACTCTATTCTAAACTTTACAGGGAGCCAGTGCAAAGTGGCGAGTATTGGAGAAATATGATCTCGCTTCCTGGTTTTTGTCAGAACACGTGCTGCAGCGTTCTGGAGCAACTGGAGAATATTCAGCAGCGAATTTGGGCAGCCTGATAGTAAAGAATTGCAATAATCCAGCCTGGAAGTTACGAATGCATGGACTAGTTTTTCTGCATCATTTTGAGACAAAATATGCCTGATTTTTGCGATATTACGTAGGTGAAAAAAGGCAGTCCTTGAAATTTGTTTTACATGGGAGTGAAAGGACATGTCTTGGTCAAAGATAACTCCCAGATTCTTTACAGTGGTGCTGGAGGCCAGCGCAATGCCATCCATAACTGCTATGTCATCAGAAAGTGACCTTCTAAGATGTTTAGGGCCTACTACTATAACTTCAGTTTTGTCCGAGTTTAGCATCAGAAAATTGCAGGTCATCCAGGTCTTTATGTCATGAAGACATGCTTGTAGTCTAGTTAACTGACTGGTTTCTTCCGGTTTCATTGATAAATATAGCTGGGTATCATCTGCATAGCAATGAAAATTTATTGAGTGCTTCCTGATAATCTTACCTAAAGGAAGCATATATAAGGTGAATAGAATTGGTCCAAGCACAGAACCCTGCGGAACTCCATAGCTGACTTTAGTGAGCACAGAGGAGTCGTCATTAACGCGTACAAACTGAGAGCGATCTGACAAGTAGGATTTAAACCAGCTTAGCGCAGTTCCCTTAATGCCAATGAAATGTTCCAGTGTCTGCAATAGGATGCCATGGTCAATGGTGTCAAATGCAGCACTAAGATCCAGTAAGACTAGTACAGAGACAAATCCTTTATCAGATGCAATTAGAAGGTCATTTGTAACTTTAACCAGTGCTGTCTCTGTGCTATGATGCACTCTAAATCCTGACTGGAAATCCTCGAATAAACTATTATTGTTTAGAAAGTCGCACAGCTGATTGGCAACTGCTTTCTCAAGAGTTTTTGAGAGAAAGGGAAGGTTGGATATCGGTCTATAGTTGGCTAAAACCCCTGGATCAAGAGTAGGCTTTTTCAGTAGCGGTTTTATCACAGCTACTTTAAAGGACTGTGGTACGTAGCCTGTTGATAAAGAGAGATTGATCATGTCTAAAACTGAAGAGTCAATTAGAGGTAATACTTCTTTAAACAGCTTAGTCGGGATAGGATCTAAAATACAGGTAGATGATTTTGATGATGAAATTATTGAAATTAGTTGGTGAAGGTCAACAGGAGTAAAACAGTCTAAAACTGCGACAGACTGAGTAACAGTTTCTACGATTTCTGCGTTTGAAGACAAAACAGTACCTGTTAACGGCAGGAGTCGATGAATTCTGTCTCTAGTAGTTAGAATTTTATCATTAAAGAAGATCATGAAGTCATTACTGTTCAGAGCTAAAGGAATACATGGTTCACAAGAATTATGGCTCTCTGTCAGCCTGGCTACAGTGCTGAAGAGAAACCTGGGATTGTTCTTATTTTCCTCAATTAGTGCAGAGTAATAGGCTGCCCTGGCACTGCGGAGGGCTTTCCTGTATATTTTAAGACTGTCTTGCCAGGCGGACCGAAATTCTTCCAATTTGGTAGAACGCCATTTCCTTTCTATTTTCCGTGAAGTTTGCTTTAATTTGCGGGTTTGAGGAGTATACCATGGAGCTAACCTCCTATGTTTAATTTTCTTCTTTTTTAGGGGAGCAACAGAGTCAAGTGTCATACGCAACGATCCTGTAGCACTATCAACCAGGAAGTCAATCTGGGAGGGACTAACGTTAGCATAAGACTCCTCTGTTGTATTGAGACATGGCATTGAATTAAATACTGATGGGATCATATCCTTAAATTTAGCTACAGCACTATCAGACAGGAGTCTGGTATAAGAATTTTTGCCTACTGGCTGGTAGTCTGGTAATATGAATTCGAAAGTTATTAAATGATGGTCTGATAAAAGAGGATTCTGTGAGGAGACTATTAAGTCTTCGATTTCAATGCCATATGTCAGAACAAGGTCGAGGGCGTGGTTAAAACAGTGAGTCGGTTCATGTACATTCTGGCGGAAGCCAACTGAGTCTAATACTGAGATAAACGCAGTGCTAAGGCTGTCATTATCAACGTCGACATGTACATTAAAGTCACCTACAATAATTACTTTATCTGCTTCAAGAACTAAGCTTGATAGAAACTCCGAGAACTCAGCTATAAATTCGGAGTGAGGACCAGGAGAGCGGTATACTACAACAAATAAAAGTGGCTGCACTGTTTTCCATTTCTCATGAGAAAGAGTGAGAACAAGGCTTTCAAATGAGTTATAGTCGAGTTTAGGTTTAGGGTTGATCAAAAGGCTTGAGTCAAAAATGGCTGCAACTCCACCTCCTCTGCCGCTGCCTCGAGGAATGTGGGTATTAATATGGCTCGGAGGAGTAGCTTCATTTAGGCTCACATACTCTTCAGGACACAGCCAGGTTTCAGTCAGACAAAATAAATCAACATTATGGTCTGATATTAACTCATTTACTAGAACAGCTTTAGAGGACAAAGATCTGATGTTAAGGAGTCCACATTTAATTCTCCTATCTTGTTGTACTATTGCAGAGGTTGTTCTAATTTTAATTAGATTCTTATGTTTAACTCCTCTTCTCTGTACTTTTGGTTTACTTAGTTTACGTGGTCGGGGGGCAGACACAGTCTCTATGGAGTGTTGGGTGGGTAACTGCTCTAATGGAGGCGCAGAGAAGCGTGTAGGACTGCAGCTCTGCCTCCTGGTCTCAACTCTGAGTTGTCAGGGGTGAGGTTCATAAATAAAATCGGTCAGATTTCTAGAGATGAGAGCTGCTCCCTCCAAAGTGGGATGGATGCCATCTCTCCTAATCAGACCAGGTCTTCCCCAGAAAGTCTGCCAATTATCAATGAAGCCCACACCGTTTGCTGGACACCACCTCGACAGCCAGCGATTGAACGATGACATGCGGCTAAACATATCATCACTGGTCAGATTTGGCAGGGGTCCAGAGAAAACTACGGAGTCCGACATCGTTTTAGCATATGTACACACCGATTCCACATTAATTTTAGTGACCTCCGATTGGCGTAACCGGGTGTCATTACCGCCGACATGAATAACAATCTTACGGTATTTACGCTTATCCTTAGCCAGCAGTTTCAAATTTGATTCGACGTCGCCCGCTCTGGCCCCCGGCAGGCATTTGACTATGGTCGCTGGTGTCGCTAACTTCACATTTCTCAAAATGGAGCTGCCAATAATCAGAGTTGGTTTCTCAGCGGGTGTGTCGCCGAGTGGGGAGAACCTGTTAGAAACATGAAGCGGTTGGTAGTGACCCGTGGGCTTCAGCTTGGGACTATGCTTCCTTCGAATAGTCACCCAGCCTCCCTGGTTTCCCGGCTGCTCGGGAGCTGTCGAGGGACGGCTAGCCAGAGCTGCACTTGGTCGGTCCGCACCGACTACGGGGGCCTGGCTAACTATAGCTAATGGTTTTGTTTCCATGGTGCGGAGCCGAGCTTCCAATTCACTAAGCCTCGCCTCCAACTCACCAAATAAACTACATTTATTACACGTACCAGTATCACTAAAGGAGGCAGAGGAGTAGCTAAACATGTGACACACCAAGCAGGAGAGAGCTGGAGAGGGACAGAGAGAAGCCATCGCTAGCTGCTAGGCTAAGTTGGTATAGCTAGCAGAGCAGACAAGCGCGTAGACAAATAAAATTGACGGTCGCTAAATAAACAGACTTATGGGTGCTTGAGCAGAACTAATGTTACTCTAGAGTGCGGATAAAAGGCCGCTGTAACAAAACACAGAGCAAATTACACTCAGAGGAACAAGAGCGACAAACGCACACTACTCGTAAGGCAGCAACCAGAAACAGGAAGTGAGACGATACGCTTACCTCAGCACGTCAGCACGTCAGCCATTCAAAGCTACACACATGTCTCAAAGGGTACTGTGATGAAGTGATGACATTTTATATCCAGAAGGTCAAAGGTCAACTTCACTGTACAGATTTTCTATGCTGCTGGGTTGAAGATGTGTGTGTGAAGCATCCACGTACACTTACAAGTTTTAGCTTCTTAGCAGCATCATCCATATTTGTAGTCACCGCAGGCTCATTGGTTCTGCTATTGAGCTTCAGGTGATTGTTGTTGCTCCATGTGATGAAGCTCTCTGTCAGTCCTCTGTCCTCCTCTGTAAAGACAGTCTGTAAGTGAAGACAGCGTGTTTCTCATTGGACATTGTTCACTGGAGTCACACATGTCAATAAAGTGAGAACTTCCATTTCACCATTAAAAGGACAGTTAATACCTTTTTTATTCAGTCCCTTCAAAGTCTTCACTACATATTATATCGTCGCTGTCCGATAAAAAGCACGTATCTCCAAAACTCGTTTTTTTCAGGAGCATGAAAAAAGTGTTTTACTCGTCAATTAACTTACAAATTAAACCCAAAACACAGTAATTAGACACACTTAGGACTCGAAATGAAAACCTATAGTTGCACGGTGATTAGCAACCCGTTTAGTATTTTAATTGGATTTACGTGCGTTGTGAGTGACATTGGACATACGTGTTTTTTAAATAATGCGTTCCAATGATGTCCGGTCATTTACGAGCCTCGAGTCTCCCGTTCATGTCCCACTAAATCCGTAAACTATTGATAGCAGGCTATCCTACATTTCCACATAGCACATTACCCTAATCTAAGATTTTTTTGGTATTTTGTGTTGAAATCAGATTAGTCCATATAGGCGAAGAGTCATCTAATACTGTATTAACGCACATGCATCAGTCTGACTCGGTTCAAGGAATTCACAGAGTTTATCATCTATCCCTTGCTTAAAACCTAACGTTATTTACCCAAAGATATCATCTAAACCCCTGTCATAATTTCTCCGTTCCTGCGTAACACTGCAGCACACAAATTACTGCAGAAACTTACCTTTCGGCCTACGTGTATCGGTGGGCTATTAAGATGCTTTGTTACAAGAAACGGTGCAGTGTTTCCTCCTGAACAGATACATTTGGCATCGCTCGATGCAAGGACAACATTAGCCTAGCGTTAGATGCTATAATAAGTCTGCCAAGTACTGACGGTATACAGTCTGTGTTTACGGACATGACAAATCATCTGATATACAGGCTAAGGTTAGCTAGTGGTTAGCCCTCAGGATTGAGTTGTACAGAACAAAAATATGTGAAATACTACGTGCAAATGACAATCGTGAATGTCTGTTAACTACTCGAAAACTTGAACACAGTTGTCATACAATAGATTGACATACGCGCATACGGGAGATACGCGCATTGATGGACACTTCTGACACCCAATGGAGATACGTGTTAAATATATGATGTAATAAAACGTCTTTCCATTGGTCACTTGTATCCCCAATGCTACCTGTTGCTGGGGGAGAATGTGAATATTCCTTAGCCAATGGAAAGTCAAAATCGTTAAAAGTGGAGATACGTGTTTTTTATCGGACAGCGACGATATATGAGTCTGTACAGACATGGACGTAAATGAAACTGGACTGGTTGGTGGAGGCGCACAACCACGAGACTTTAACTCTAGTCATGTTAATCAGCTAGACTGTGCAACATCTGTACTTTTAGAGGGAGGTGACTGATACTGATAATGTGGAGGATGGGATCATAAAGTCCACATTATTCTCTGGCTTCCAGTGCTTAAGAAAATAATATAATTGAGATAAACCGATTATTGTGCAGCATGCCATTTCTCAATGATCCTCTGGTTTTTGTCTTGTGTCACAAATCCAGCGCACCTCTTTCCTTTACAGTGGCACACCTCTCTAAAGGCCCAAACTCATTCCCAGCCAGGCTGAGGCATGTTTAGTTTAGCTTAAGCCAAATGACAGAAAGAGAACCTTTGGTTAAAAAGAAAGGTTAAACCAATTTGTTTGTTTGACAGGAAGATATCACATGCCTTGTAGGTGTGCACAGCAAGTGCATGTACACACACACACACACACACACACACACACACACACACACACACACACACACACACACACACACACACAGTGAGTAAGTGCAGCCTGCCTGACTTGGTCCTTTGTCTCTTTGTATGATCTGCAGATTTCTCGGATAGGTTCAGATGATACCTACCTGCTACCAGACCTCTTGCAGAAAACCTCCTCCTCCAGTCCCACCCACAATGCACTGAGCCAGCAGCAGCGGACATGTGAACTCAACTTCTCACAGTCACCCACATCCCCTCGATCCCCCACACAGCAGGAACTACATGTAAGTTTATTTGGAGGAATGTGCAGTCAGAGAGACACACGTACACACATGTTAGTTTACATCCACATCATACAGGAGTTTTATTCAGCAATAATGTATTTGATGACAGCACATTAACAGTCAGGATGGCCGAGCGGTCTAAGGCGCTGCGTTCAGGTCGCAGTCTCCCCTGGAGGCGTGGGTTCGAATCCCACTTCTGACAACCTTTGCCAAATTCTGGGGGATCCCTTTGGGGGATTATTAAAGTGCTGTCTTATTTGAAAAACCCATGGTAGGGTATCATGCCGTCTTGCAGTAACTAATGTCGAAATAGTAGAATGAAATATACCAGTGGAGTAAAAATGAAATTGTTTGGAACTAACTGACTTTTGAAAATTAACTGTATTTTGACTTATGATTTCCATAATAGCAAGCAGACTAAACTAAGTAGATTGGGGAAATGTTGTCAGAATTATTTATGAGCATTTGAACGCATTGTTCATATCCAATTGTTTTTCTAGTTGCATTACTGACATATGTCCACCAGAGGGAGGTGGTTGCTCAGGTGTCAGTGGTGATGTGATCTGTCTAAATTGTCATGTACTTACCTCGATGTGTTTCATATGTCCTCATTCATATTTAGAACCGAGAATGCATTTGTAGTAATAAAGCTTAGAGAGTGAAGTAAAATAGGTTTGAAAGAGATATGAAATGGTTTTGTGATATTGTGTATGCGGCCAAAACCCACAAGAACCGAAAACCATCCAATTAAAAAAGGTGTTGAATAACTGTTTTTCTTGTTGTTATTCATCATCAGGCTGTCAGCAGTCCTACTGGTAAAAACACCTCCTCATCTTCCTCTTCCTCCTTCCTGTCCTTCATTGATCCAAGATTGATCCCCATATCATCACCACCACAGAGCCCAAGTGAGTACATTTACACACACGCAGTCATGGATTCACACATACAATACACAATTACACAGTACTCAATGCATACTTGCTTATTCATATGTAAGTGACTTTTCATTTCTATAATTAAAGGTTAGACACTCAATGATTACATTTGTTTTATTTTATTCTAATATATAGAATATTTTGTCCATGTTTTTTCTATAAAGAAAGAGAAAGACGTAGAGTGTACAGTTTTACTGTGAGACACTGTAGACATTTAACAACAGCACGTATTGTTCTCATTGTTTTTTCCTCCTGGTGTAGCGGGCAGCAAGGGTGAGCAAATCAAGAGAGAGAACCACAGGAAGGGCTCTGTGGTGAATGTCAATCCAACTAACATTCGACCACAAAGTGACACTCCGGAGATCCGCAAGTACAAGAAGAAATTCAACACCGAGGTTCTCTGTGCTGGACTGTGGGGTTTGTAGTTTTATGTTGCTTGTTTTTTACTTTAAAGTGTGCAACTGGGTCAGTGTTTCATTGTGCCCTGTGTGATGAGATAAGACAAATATGAATAAATAAATACAGTGTCTTTGTCTTATAATATACAGATTCACTGATGCCTTACAGGCAGGTGAGCATGGCACAGCGTGTAGGTGGTGAGGTGTAAGGTTTGCGTCTGTTTCGTTCTGCAGGTGTGAACCTGTTGGTGGGGACAGAGAATGGCCTGTGGCTGCTGGATCGAAGTGGTCAGGGGAAGGTCTACTCCCTCATCAGCAGGCGGAGGTTTCAGCAGATGGATGTGCTGGAGGGGCTCAATGTCCTGATCACCATATCAGGTACATTCACTGTGGCTTCAAGTACACTAAACACACTGACACAGATTAAGTAGAATGTAGCTCTAGAAACACCAAGACTCTCATTTGGCTGCATTCACACAGTTACTATATTTATATTGCCTCACACACTGAAGCGGACAGAAGCAGACCAAACAGAGTGTAGTTTGGCCACCGTCCTCGCTCACTGCTCACAAGATCCAACAATAATATGAGCATAACGTGTGCAACGTATTTCAACATTCCAGACACTCAGGGGTATTAAACAGCTGTAAGTGACTGATGAACTGTGTCTGTAGGTAAAAAGAACAAGCTCCGTCTGTACTACCTGTCCTGGTTAAGGAATAAAATCCTACACAACGATCCAGAGGTGGAGAAGCGACAGGGCTGGACCTCAGTAGGCGACCTGGAGGGCTGTGTACACTATAAAGTTGGTAAGCACACACTGTGAAGGGCCCATTGAACAGTGCATTTTTACAAATGAGAAAAAATGTGACCCTCAAGTGTTGTTTTATTCTTTGAGAACAACATGTACAGTCGGTTAATCGGTCTCTTAAGGTCTCTTTGTCCATCTTGTTTCCTCAGTGCGTTACGAGAAGATAAAGTTCTTAGTGATTGCTTTGAAGAATGCTGTGGAGGTGTACGCGTGGGCCCCAAAACCATACCACAAGTTCATGGCCTTCAAGGTTGGTATCATTTAAATCAAATCTAAAATACATCTTCTGTCTTGTCATAGTGAAATAATAGAGTTGGGAGCTCTTTAGACCAACTGTAAAGATAATATACTGTCAGTATATACTGTGCTACATATACTCTGTTTTGTTTCTTTTTTTTTTTTTTAATGTTTTACGCAGTGTCCCAGCTTCTTCAGAATCATGGTTAAGTTGTATGATGATGCTGTACATGAGCTCCAGGGCTCTTGGGATATCAATGTCATGGACTTGTTGGTGTGTCCTTCCAACACTTCCCCAGTCACTAGTGAAACATCTGAAATACTAGATTGCTGTGATTTGGAGCACTGTGGTTAACTCCCAGCTTTTTGCCACCAGCAGGCCAAACTGGCCACTTTTCCAACACTTAACATATATGAGCTGGTAACTGTAGTCATGTTAGCTGACATGGTCACAGGTAACAGCCAACTTAGAGCCAATGAAAGCTGAGCTAAGTCAAACAAAGCAGAGTAAAACCAAACAAAGAGTCTGAGATGTCTGAAGTCGTCACCATACAGAGGATGAAACTGAATCTCAGTGCAGTTCTGTGCATATATCAACCTGCTCGTCTAGTATCCTAACTCCTTCAGTTTCATCCTTGATTGGGTTCTCTGAAGTACTTAAACCTCCACCAACAGGTCGTCAGGTCATCAGTACTCTCCTCCATTGTCTTTCCTGTTCTTACCACATATTTGTATATCTAGGACAACGCATCGATAGACATGGAAAAAAAAAAAAAAAAAATCTTAATAGGGTCACGTTCATCGCCAGACGTATAATGACACATCCAGGCTATGAGAGCCAAACACACAGACTCTCAGCAGGGCTGTGTCCCATTTCTGTGCATCCTTTGTGGCCTGAGCTACTTTTTCTTCCATGTAATGTAGTTTAACCCTCTCTCCTCAGAAAGGGCCAAAAATACATTACCTCATGGACGTAACAGCAGGACCATCTTGTCATTAAAGGTAATGACTGACATGTGCACGTGTTTGTCTGTGTGTCCACCCAGTCATTCAGGTCTCTGCCTCAAAAGCCGCTCTCTGTTGACCTGACAGTGGAGGAAGGTCAGAGGTTAAAGGTCATCTACGGCTCCTTGTCTGGGTTCCACGCCATTGACGTCGACTCTGGAACACCTTATGATCTCTACCTGCCGACACATGTAAGGCTCTACCTCATGTTCTTCATGCATTTGCTTGTTTCTCTGCTTGTTGAAAATATCTTGAAAAGTAGGTTTCTGGGTTATTTTTAAAAACATCTACCTCAGGAACCAAGTCTCAGAATTTCATGCTTCACCTTTATGGGGGTAAAGGCAACACTAATAATATCTTGAGGAAACTTCACCAATAAGACCAGCCTGGTAAAAGAGTCTCTCTCAGGCTTTGTTAAATGGCGTATCTCTGAGGTTGTACATGATCTAGGTATTATTCCACTGTAGCTGAAGCTCTCTGTTATCCCTGACTTTTACTTACTGTCTTTTGATCTGTCAGCTGTGGTCTCTCTACTCAACCATATCACCTCAGTCCGCTCAATCTCTCAGGATGCTCTTCTCCTCCTCCTCCTCTTCCCACTCACAGTCTGCAGATGTCAGTCATTGCTCTCCCTTATTTCTTCTGTTTTTCCTCTTTCCACCTCCCTCCACTCTCCTCCCACTCAGTGCATTTACCAAACTCTCAGTGCTCTCTCTCTCTCTCTCTCTCTCTCTCTCTGTGGGCAGGTAAAGCTGACAGCAGAATGTTGTGACTCATGTTCACATTCGTATTCAGACGTCTTGATTTTTTTTGTTGTTGTTGTTGTTGTTGTTTTTCTTTGCCATGCATGACGTTTGAACTTTGTGTTAAATTTGTAGAAACTGGTCAAGTGAAGCCTGGGTCATAAGATGCTTTTGTGTGCATTCCAACTTTCAGTCGGTGTTGGTGATGGTCTTGATTTTGGATTGTACTTGTCCAACGAAACACATGTCCTTCTTCCTTGTGGATTTCCATAGACAACCACAGAAAATTTGGCCTTTCGGCTCAGCTCCTTCTTTACCACGACAGACCGATACAGCGACCGCATTACTACAGCCGCTGCACCGATCCGCCTGTCAATCTCACGTTCCATCCTTCCCTCACTCGAGAACAGGATCCCAAGATACTTAAACTTGAGGCAGGAACTCTCCCCCAACCTGAAGGGAGCAAGCCACCTTTTTCCGGTCGAGAACCATGGCCTCGGACTTGGAGGTGCTGACTCTCATCCCAGCTGCTTCACACTCGGCTGCGAACCGCCCCAGCGCATGCTGAAGGTCCTGGCTCGAGGTAGCCAACAAGACAACATCATCCGCGAAAAGCAGAGACGAAATCTGCCGGCCCCCGAACCGAACCCCCTCCGGCCCCTGGCTGCGCCTAGAAATCCTGTCCATAAAAATGATGAACTGAACCGGTGACAAAGGGCAGCCCTGCTGGAGTCCAACATGCACCGGGAACAGGTCCGACTTACTGCCGGCAATGCGGACCAAGCTCCTGCTCCGGTTGTACAGGGACTGTACAGCCCTCAACAGAGGGCCTCCAACCCCATACTCCTGGAGCACCTCCCACAGAATGACGCGAGGGACACGGTCGAATGCCTTCTCCAAGTCCATGAAGCACATGTGGACTGGTTGGGCAAACTCCCATGAACCCTCAAGCACCCTGTGGAGGGTATAGAGCTGGTCCAGTGTTCCACGGCCAGGACGAAAACCGCATTGTTCCTCTTGAATCCGGGGTTCGACTATCGGCCGGATTCTCCTCTCCAGTACCCTGGAATAGACTTTACCAGGGAGGCTGAGGAGTGTGATCCCCCGATAGTTGGAACACACCCTCAGGTCCCCCTTTTTAAAAAGAGGGACCACCACCCCAGTCTGCCAGTCCAGAGGCACTGTCCCCGTCTGCCACGCGATGCTGCAGAGGCGTGTCAACCAAGACAGTCCTACAACATCCAGAGACTTGAGGTACTCAGGGCGGATCTCATCCACCCCCGGCGCTCTGCCACCGAGGAGCTTGCGAACTGCCTCAGTGACTTCAGCCCCGGTGATGAATGAATCGACCTCCAAGTCCCCAGTCTCTGCTTCCTCTACGGAAGACATGACAGTGGGATTGAGGAGATCCTCGAAGTATTCCTTCCACCGCCCGACAATATCCCCAGTCGAGGTCAACAGCTCCCCACCTCCACTGTAAACAGTGTTGACAGAAAGCTGCTTCCCCCTCCTGAGGCGCCGAACGGTTTGCCAGAATTTCCTCGAGGCCGACCGGTAATCCTCCTCCATGGCCTCCCCGAACTCCTCCCAGACCCGAGTTTTTGCTTCTACAACCGCCCGAGCTGCCGCACGCTTGGCCTGACGGTACCCATCAGCTGCCTCAGGAGTCCTATGAGCCAACCAGGCCTGATAGGACTCCCTCTTCAGCTTGACGGCATCCCTTACTTCTGGTGTCCACCACCGGGTTCGGGGGTTGCCGCCACGACAGGCGCCTCCGACTTTACGGCCACAGCTACGGACGGCTGCATCAACAATGGAAGTGGAGAACATGGTCCATTCGGACTCAATGTCTCCAACCTCCCTCGGGATCTGGTTGAAGCTCTCCCGGAGGTGGGAGTTGAAAACTTCCCTGACAGCGGGTTCCGCCAGACGTTCCCAACAGACCCTCACGGTACGTTTGGGTCTGCCAAGTCTGTCCTGCTTCTTCCCCTGCCAGCGAATCCAACTCGCCACCAGGTGGTGATCAGTTGACAGCTCAGCCCCTCTCTTTACCCGAGTGTCCAAGACATACCGGCGAAGGTCAGATGATACGACTACAAAGTCGATCATTGACCTCCGGCCTAGGGTGTCCTGGTGCCACGTGCACTGATGGACACCCTTATGCTTGAACATGGTGTTCGTTATGGACAAACTGTGACTAGCACAGAAATCCAATAACAGAACACCACTCGGGTTCAGATCGGGGAGGCCGTTTCTCCCAATCACACCCCTCCAGGTGTCACTGTCGCTGCCCGCGTGAGCATTGAAGTCTCCCAGCAGAACAATGGAGTCCCCGGTTGGAGCACTTTCCAGTACCCCTCCCAGGGACTCCAAGAAGGCTGGGTACTCTACACTACTGTTCGGCCCGTAGGCCGAAACAATAGTGAGAGACCTATCCCCAACCCGAAGGCGCAGGGAAGCGACCCTCTCGCTCAGCGGGGAGAACTCCAACACATGGCGGCTGAGCTGGGGGGCTATAAGCAAGCCCACACCAGCTCGCCGCCTCTCACCGCGGGCAACTCCAGAGTAGAAGAGAGTCCAGCCTCTCTCAAGGAGTTGGGTTCCAGAGCCCAGACTGTGCGTGGAGGTGAGCCCGACTATCTCTAGCCGGTACCACTCAACCTCCCGCACTAGCTCAGGCTCTTTCCCCCACAGTGAGGTGACATTCCATGTCCCCATAGCCAGAGTCGTTGTCCAGGGTTTGGGTCGTCGGGGCCCCCGCCCACGACTGCTACCCATTCCACATAGCACCGGCCCCTTCTGATCCTTCCTGCGGGTGGTGGGCCTACGGGAAGGCGGGCCCACGTCGCTCCTTCGGGCTGTGCCCGGCCGGGTCCCGTGGGCAAAGACCCGGCCACCAGGCGCTCGCCTGCGAGCCCCAACCCCAGGCCTGGCTCCAGGGCGGGGCCCCGGTGACGCCAATCCAGGCGACATACGCTTCCTTGATTTGATGTCTTTCATAGGGGCTTTTTGAACTGCTCTTAGTCTGACCCGTCACCTAGAACCTGTTTGCCTTGGGAGACCCTACCAGGGGCATTAAGCCCCGGACAACATAGCCTCTAGGATCATTCGGGTACTCAAACTCCTCCACCACGATAAGGTGGCAGTTCAAGGAGGAGTAAAATAATTCAGACAATGTTTTAATGTGTTGTTAAGAGACTTATATATGTCAAGCCAAAATTTGCTCAATAAAAAGTACTTTTCCTCTTCCCTAAAATGCTCTTGCACTGATGGATGCCATTTTCCTTAATGAGAAAGCGAAATGTACCAAAGCCCCACCCCTTCACATTTGGTATCATTGAAAAGCTCTAAATGTCCTCTGTAGATAGCAAAAGGAGTTAATTCAGTCGTATGCAGTGGGTGGGAGATATTCAGGTTTACAGATGTCCTCCACAGAGGACAAATTTGAACTACTGGTACTACCCCTAACCCTAACCCTGGTCCTGAGTACCTGCAAAATGAAGGACAATCCCATCAGCCTCAGTTGTGCTTTGTGTTTAGTCGTAACTAGCAAATGTTTGCATTGAGTGTGAGTATGTTACTATGCTAAAGTTAGCATGCTACCACCTGAATGCTAACAGTCCTTTTTGCCCAAGTCTTGCGCATTTTCATGCTCTAAGGTACTAATATTTCTAAATCAGTTAGCATGGCAAAATGTTTCTGATCCATCACATAGCTTCAGTATCTACAGCAGAGACACAGTAATTATCAGACTTTACACCAGAGTATATAATTATAGTGTGATGTGCTGGTACTCATTTTGGTACATCTCCTCCATTGCTAGTTGAGTCTCAGAAGATGCAAACTCTGTTTACATATGATGGCTTCAGTCAAGCTGAAGCTTTTTCCATCTCCAAAAAGCTTTGTGCAGCTGAATTTGTGTGTTTGAATGTGGACAAATCGCCCACTGCTGGTGCAATTAGAGATAGAGCAGGTCATTTTTTTCCTTCTCCTCTGCTGCATGTGGGCATGTTAAACTCGCTGCAGCCTCCGGTGAGTCATATCCACTCAGATTCTGACACATCCCGTTAAATATGTCTTTAACAACAACTACAGAGGTTTGAGGCTCAGGATATGACAAACTCTTTAAACTTATGATTTGAAACATTGTGCTTTAGCCTATTTTCTTATCCAGCATAAAGTATTAACCAGCATTTTTGAAGGCGTTTGTTATTTGTTGGTTCACATGCTGTTTGTGGACGATACCAGATTCTTTCACATACTGAGCATATATATGGTGTTGA
The DNA here is from genome assembly GCF_039877785.1 of Chaetodon trifascialis. Classification (NCBI taxonomy): domain Eukaryota; kingdom Metazoa; phylum Chordata; class Actinopteri; order Chaetodontiformes; family Chaetodontidae; genus Chaetodon; species Chaetodon trifascialis. The sequence goes on from NC_092060.1 coordinate 9,045,272, forward strand.
GTGGGCGGCTGGAGCAGGAAACAAGCTCCCTCTGGTTTCTGTGGTTTAATGGTTTAGATAACGAGTTTCCTCCTTTTTTATTCATTTTGGGATATTGTGGTGATGAAGCCATTTTGGATCTTTGCCACAGTTGGAGAAACAGAGGTCAACCTGAAGACTTTGTGACCAGATAGTTAGTTTTTTATTCCCTAACATTAACTTGGAGTTAGGAAAGTTCTTTCATGTTTCTTGAGTCTGAACAACAGTCCTGTCCAGAGTTTTATTGCCCTCGCTGTCTCTCACTCACTCACTCACTCACTCACTCACTCACTCACTCACTCACTCACTCACTCACTCACTCACTCACTCACTCACTCACTCACACACACACACACACACACACACACACACACACACACACACAACACACAGTGCCCCAGACACCCTGAATGTGTGCTACTTTCTATATGCATGGGGGAGCTGGAGCTGTAGAGGTGCAGAAAAGAGGAATAACATCTAAAAATACATTGTTCCTGTCCTCCTTCTCTGGCGATCATTAACTGTGTGTCCTGACCTGTTCTTGCTCCTGTTGAGAGTTGTTCTCTCTCTCTCTCTCTCTCTCTCTCTCTCTCTCTCTCTCTCTCTCTCTCTCTCTCTCTCTCTCTCTCTCTCTCTCCTCCTCTGGTATATTAACCGAGTATGCACACAGCTGCTGACTACACCGGTGCCTTATGCTGCTGCTGCGATGTCATTTCAGCTCTTCTTTCTCTCTTTTGCCTTTTCTCTCTTACACGTACAGTCAAGCTTTCCACACTCTGCCTTCCACACACACAGGGACAGAGCGCTTTTAAACCCACTCACTCACACTTAGACATCCTCGTAGTTCACTGTCTTTGAGTACTCTTGAGGATACTTCACTCTCCCGGGCTTTCTTCGCAGCTGTATACCCGTACACACACTCATTTAGACACCTTCTCTTCTTTTGTGCACACATTCTCTCTCTCTCTCTCACACACACACACACACACACACACACACACACAGACCCACCTGCATCAGCAGCAACCACTTTCACTCACAACACTTATTTCTGTTTCATCATCACTGTTAAAAGCAATTCACCTATTCACAAGCACAAGCCTAAGCCACACACTCTCACCCACTCACAGAAACACACACACACACACACACACACACACACACACACATACACACACACATACACGCAAGCTTCTTCCATTGTTGCCTGCAAACTATGTAACAATGCTGATTCCAAGGCAGAGGATTAAGATTGCGTTGCGTCTGTGGATGCCTGTTCTCATGCTCAGGATTGTGGTGGCTCAGCCTCTGGTAATGTATGAAACACTCGCACATAAACTACAATTACCTACTTTTTGTAAGATATCACAGCACACTGCCGAGCGTCTTTCTCTCTCTCTCTCTCTCTCTCTCTCTCTCTCTCTCTCTCTCTCTCTCGGAGGAGCTTTGTTGCTGAAGGGATTCCTTGTTTGCAAAGATGAGAGCTGTTGTTAGATAAATGTTTCTGATGTGGTGAGATGCATGTGTCTGATGTGGTTATGTAAATGTTTCTGAAAAGATCAGAGAAATGTTTCTGATGTGGTCAGACAAAGGTTTCTGGACTGGTTAGAAATTTTCTGAAATGTTTCGATAAATGTTTCCAAGCAGGAGAGATCGGTGCTGTATGAGAAATGTTTTTGAAAAGGTCATAACATCACAGATAGAGCTGGTTAGAAGTTTTTTTGCCTGGTCGGAGAAATGTCTTTGAAGTGGTCAGATGAATGTTTCTGGACGGGGTAGAGAAATGTCTCTAAACTGATTAGGGTCATGTTCACCTCAAATAGTGGCTGCTGGGTGAAATCTCTGTTAGATGAGTGTTGCCGATGTGCAGAAGACTTGTTGCTCAGGATCTGACTATGTGGGTTTTTCTGCACAGTGCCAATGAAGACCCGCATATCGCTTTTCCTTTGTCCTCCTCTGTCCCTCACTGAAGTGTTCTTGTGTTTTTCTTTTCCTTTTTTGAACGTTCTCTTGTACTTTTCCACTCTCTTGAGTTTGGTAGGTTGTATTGACCTAAAAACTGAACTAAACATTGACCAAAAGACATTGTGAGATGTCAGCTGTCACATGTGTCTGGATGCTGGTGCATCTCAGAGTTTTAACATGTACCTTTATGTTTTCTGTGTCCAAACAACATCTCGTTTGTCTTTGTCTCACAGATCCAGGGTTCCATTCATCCCCATGCCATCATCATTTTGCCAAACAGTGCTGGAACAGAGGTTCTGGTTTGCTATGAAGACGAGGGCGTCTACATTGACACCTATGGCCGCATCACCAAGGATACAGTGCTGCAGTGGGGGGAGATGCCTGCATCAGTTGGTAGGTTTCACTCATACACACACACACACACACACACACACACACACACACACACACACACAAGGGTCACGCATATAGAGGAATACACACGAAATGACAACACACACATGAGCGTGAATGGGTATTGTTCTGTATTACTACCAGATGCAGTGTGTGTGTGTGTGTGTGTGTGTGTGTGTGTGTGTGTGTGTGTGTGTGTGTGTGTGTGTGTGTGTGTGTGTGTGTGTGTGTGCGCGCACGCGCGCGTGTGCGTGCGTGCGTGCGTGTGTGTGACACATCAGTCATTTCAACAGGATCAGACTCTTAACTTACTGCTGAATGGCACCACAGTGGCATTCTGTCTGACTAACTGATTCTAGATCAGCAGCTGTCCTGAGCACTGAGAACTTACCCTGAACCAGATTCTATGAAGACAGATTTGGGACAGGGTGGGCTAAAAATAAGGTGGTGGTGATTCTGTCAGTGTTTGTGCATGTGTGTGCCTGCGTGCATCCAGTTATCATTATGCTAGTAAGAAATGTCTGTAGGGAAAATATTTACTCACACCATTCTCCCCTTTCCTCCAGTCTATAAGCATCTTTATTTTAAGTCTGTCTCCTCATATGCATGTCCCCTGCCTCTCTCTCTCTCTCTCTCTCTCTCTCTCTCTCTCTCCCTCTCCAGCCTACCTTCAGTCTAACCAGGTGATGGGTTGGGGAGAAAAGGCAATAGAGCTGAGGTCAGCCAACACAGGAAACCTGGAGGGAGTTTTCATGCACAAAAAGGCCCAGAAGCTCAAGTTCCTGTGTGAAAGGAACGACAAGGTGGGAGTTCAACTCTGTCTAGATTTACTTTGAAGCCCATCTTAAATCTGCAACACAAAGTGCAGTATTGTCACTCAAACACTTCTTGATCCATCATTTATCATCTAACTGCAATTCCTGAAACATTAAGTATAAAAAACACAAGTTGAGTAAATAAGGAAGACTTTTTAAAATTCTTAATAGTCACAGTTGTGAAGTCAAAATAAAGCAATTGGCTTATTTGGCTGTTTTGCCAGTGCATTTGGATCCATGCCACATTACTATCAGTGTTATTTGAAATGTGTGCATATTTTTTCACTGAATGCTTTAATAATGTGGATTAGGTATCATGGCCCTGAATATTTAATTTCCTGTCAGACTCTTTTAGTAAAGATTCATGGTTTGATAAACAATGTAATTAGATTCAGTAGTTGCTCAGCTGGTATTCAGTTTGGTTTAGCTCATTTTTCCAGCTTTGTTTCTTCTTTTAGTTTCTTTTAAGTTCGATCTCGATCTTGAAAAGAGCAGTCTGACAACTCAACTCAAGGACCACTTGCTAGGTCTCTTTCTTTAGTCGCATCTCATGGCCTTTCTCAGTAGATGGAGTTATTTTGTTATCATGTGACCAACGTTTCATGCTGATGACAGCTGAACCAGCTTAATGACCAAACTCCACCTGCTGAAGAAGGCTATGAGATGTGTCTGAAAGCTTCAGAGATCATCTAATAGCTGGACCTTGAATTAAGAAATTTTCCTCGCAGAATTCCCATCACCCTCAGTGCTCCTCTGTGTGGAACAGTCTGACTTCAAAGCCACAGAGCTGATATGTATTTATGATTTTTTTGTAAACTTCTGACATAATTCGTAAACCTGCGTGTCTCTCTTTTTGCAGGTCTTCTTTGCCTCAGTGCAGTCAGGAGGCAGCAGTCAGATTTACTTCATGACTCTCGGACAGAACTCGCTGTTCAGCTGGTAACAACTGCACCTGTTATTCTGGGCTCAGCTGGTGGGGTCTGCCTTCATCATTCTGGGTTCTTTGTTGTTTGTGCTGACTGGTGTTCATCTCCATGGATAGTGGACACCACACAAAAATCAACTAGTTATCCCTGGATCCATTGCTCCGTCTCATTTCAAGGCGCATGGATTCACAGTTGAGGTGATCATAACTCTGGCTGCAGCAAAGATGCTTGAATCCATCACTCCTTCCTTGAATCCTGAGGCCTGAATCATCCCTCCTGCAGCTGCAGCGACACACAAATCTGGACCTGAAATTCAGCGAAAAAAGCTTTAGTTGACTGCCACCCCACCCGTCCACGCAAGCGTGAAAAGGCACAACTAGCCGCGTCAGCATCTGTCCTGTGAACAGCACAGCGAGCGTTTCCTCATGTCTGCACTCCATAGTTACCTGGAGTCTTTCCCAGTAGGATTCAGCCTGAAAACCATCACTGCGCCAGTGTGGCAGAAAGCAAAGCTCTTTGTGTGTCCTGTTAAATCTATGTGGCAGCCAAACTGTTGTTGATTCAGGTGATTGTGTTGTCATTCCCACTGAACACCAGACCGTGGGTCAACATCTAGCCTCAGCATCTTGTTCCTCCTCTCATCTGTCAGCTCTGGAGACCACTGCAGTCCATCCACTTTGCTCATCCTTTCTTTTCTCTCTCTTAAGGACTCCGTTGTATCAGTTACTCAGTGAATCATGTGTATATCACTTAGTCACTCATATTTGCTTTGACAATGCCTAGCTGTGGTGTATTACCGGATCTACTGCTTCCTTCTCATCTGACAAAGTCAAGTCTTCATATGTGGATAATTATGTTCAGAATACAGTCTAGGGGAGCAGTGTTTCCCTCTCGTCCATCTGGTTTGTCTTCATGCAAGCAGAATCTGTGTTTAAGAAGGAAAGCTAGAGGAACTGAAGTCCTTCATCAAGCTTATGTGGTCCATGGACATCATCTGGGCATTTCTGAGACTGGTTTGGGGCCAAAATGTGGACTAAGTAGGACAACCACATTTTGTTGTGACTGTTTTCCATTTTTTCCTAATAAGTTTCTCTCATCACTTTCCAGATCCACAAACCATCTGTGCTGTCTCCAGTACCTCAGCAGTGTTATTTATGAACGCATTTCGTCCTGTTTAGTTTTCTTTGTCACTATTTGCAGATATCAAGGGGCCAAAACAAATTAGTCAGTTACTGTACTGAAACTTTAACTTTTTGTTCATATCCATATAGCATTATTAGACAGTATTAAATGTGGCACTATCAAGTGTTATATGACTGAGAGAAGAGTTTTATCATAATGTGACATAACTGATGCTTAACTTTATCCTTAGCTGTGAAATACACTGTCCATGCAAACCACACAAGGCCAAATGTCAGAATCCAATAACTGCCATGAAGACAGAGTTCAGTAACTGAAAACTATTCATGAAGTCATTCTGTCCCTACTTATGAGCTGGAAGTCAGCTTTGCTCTGTGCGTAGCCTGAAATCAGTGGGCAATTAGACAAAAATGATCTCTTGGGGTAGTTACCCACTTTGCATTAAAAAGAGTTGAGAAGGTGTGAGAACCCCACCAGTCCTCTGAGGTCCCAGTTTGAGCATTGACTCCACCACAGATCCAGACTATATATTTTAGTCTTCTTATTCCAAAATGAGGACCTTAAAGCCTTGTACTTTACCGGAGGAATTGCAGTTGTGATGTACAGTAAGGCTGGTGTGCACAAGTAGAGATGAGAACACCTCCACAGTGACAGGCTGAGAAGGATTCTCTGCTTCTGTTTTGTACAGCTTAGGATGTAAATAATGTTGTAAGATGCACTGTTTTCTAAGTATTTTATAATTGACAAGCCATCTTTATGTGTGTACAGAATGAAATGCTCATGAATGTGAAATTCCATCCCATAACAGACATATGATGTGATTTTCATGATCAGCTCCTGACAGTGAACTTGAAGGCTCCTGTCCAGGTTGATCTTTGGTCAAGATCAAAGAACGAATCATGTGGGCTCTGTTTTGTGGTGGACTTTCTGCCAACGTGTATGAGTCAGAGTCTTTGCACAATGGCCACCTTGTACATGTTCTCTGTAATATATCCTGCTTTGAAAAATTTAAAGCCATTCCATCGTCAGTATTGAAGATTTAACTGATAGCCTTCGGCTTTCGAGCAGTATTTCTTACACTACCCAACATGGGATGCACAGCTGTTTTTGATGGGTCACCTTGATAAAGGGTTTTTTCCTTGAGCCTGGATCTGACGAGATGCAATGAGCTGGGCTGAGAAAAGCAGAAATGCCCAGTTGTATAGTTTTTGTTCTGTTCTCCTTGATATTTTTCATTGTCATTTACACAATGAGCTTCAAAGCAAGAGACCAAAGATAAAGGCTTTGATATGTTGGCTTCTTTGAATCTGACTGTGTAAGATATTTCACACATAATGACTATTTCATTTGGAAAGATGGTTAAAAAAAAAAAAAAACTTTTAATGTATATTATTATATTCCATACAAAAGATGCCAACTAGACCAACACATCAGACACTCAGAGGCCTGAAAAGCTTCCAGGAACGATGTGTCTCGGTAAAGTGCAACAAAATATATGCAGTTTAACATTGCTAGTCTTCATATATTTAATAACTTACATGTATGCTTTAGACAGTACTAGGTTTGGTAGAAGTGAAGGAATAATTGTTTTTTTACCTTCAAATGTGAATTTGTAATTTCTGATCCATCTTAATTTTGACCAGTTGTCTTTTCCTTCGTTAGATTTTGCTCCAACTGCTAACATGGTTATGTTCTGTGTTACATTATACTCAATATTATATTTACTCTTGAATGTTCAGGCTATCAAAATTTGCACCAAATGTTTTATATTCAGTGATACATTGACTTTTAGTTTTTATAATGGATGTGATAGAAATAATGCAGCTGGTTCTGTGAGAATATTTTAAACTGGAAAATTAACTTCCTGATAATGACTCTCTTGTTGCTTGTTTGCCAAATGTTTGACAGTATTTGTCTCAGTGGGGTAAATGTTATTTGTCCCCGAAACACCGGACCAGATAGCTAGTTAACATGGCTGCAGTGCATGGAATACAGCACTGTCTACTAACAGGATAACAGACTTGTTTGCTAACATGGGCTAAAAATGTTCATTTTGTTAGCTAGCATATAGCAAAGCTAGCAGAGGTTTGGCTAGCAGCACCTGAATGTATCACTTTTGGTCTTTGTAGAATTTCCACATACTGTAAGATAAATTGACACAACTATGTTTTAAACACTGACAAACTGTATTTTAAGACATGAAATTGGCAAAAACATTTATGGACACTGGAAATACATTTATTCCTATGTGCAGCTGACAGCAACAGCGCTAAAGTTTGATCAAAATAGATATTTGAAATGTGTTTTGAGGGACAGTCACAGCATTTATGTTTTCAGATGTTGACATAAATGCATTCAGATGTTGTGTAGATGTGAATTTTTTTGTCTTGGTCATGCTTTGAATCGGGCTCAGTGCTAGCTTGCGGCCAGCTTTGGTCAGGTCTGGTCAGCTGTTAAATGGAGGCCGACGCAGCACCGGCAGGTTTGGCCAGGTTCCTGAGCAAGATCCTGGCCATCAGAGTCCAAATGGGACAGGAAACCAGATCAAAAGTGGTCCTGAGCTACCACAGCGGTTCTAGCATGGACAGTGTACAGTATGTACAGTGGCCAGCCTGTATTCGCTGCACTCCACTATCCAACACACTCTGTCATACATTTCTGGTTGTCAGCCGTACATGTACTGCTACTAAGCACAAGTTAACAAGTTAGTGCATTCATTAATCAGCCTTGGACTGGTCAGTTTGATTCATTTATTCTTTTTTTTATTTCTTCCATTACAAAACAAAGTCCAAAATTGTAAGAATGTTGTTCCAGTTTGATTTCGTGTCCCCACTTCTTAAAGCAATAATGTATTTAGTACCATTCATTTATCATTGTTATGCAATTACTGCGACAGATTCTAGCAGGTGACCTGTGATTTGGTAAATTTCTGAATTGAGCCTTGTTGTGAGTGATCCATGGATAGAGTATAGTATATCAACACTGAAAAACAGGTTGCCAACCTCATACTGTCAGGTTGTAGCTCAGTGCAAAGGTTATTAGAGGATATTTGAATCTTTCTTTCTCTGCATCGGCCCACTTACAAGCCATGACTCCAAATGTGGCAATTATCTGCATCATTCTTCACCCTGCTTTGGAAAACAACATATAAATCAGCTCTGCCTTTTTTTGGGAGTTGTGAGAAACAAACTTCTCTGTCTTTTCCTGCACTTTGTCTTTTTGGCGCTGAACATTTGACTGTAGCTGTTTCGCTAATGAGAGGGAGATCAGTGCACTTCCACCCACACCTTCCACTGGTTAAGAAGATGATAGATGCTGTTTCAGGCCCGCGGTGACTCACAACTCCAACTCCCACACCAACTCTTTTCCTCTCACTTTGTCAACACGTCTCTTCTTACCGCCGCCTTTCATTCCCTCTGCATCTTTAGCTCAACTCTCTCCTCTACTCATCTACATCTGTTGTGCTGCCGCTTACATCTTTTATCATCCTCTAGCTCTTTGTTCCAGTGTCTCGTTCTCTTGTGTCAGGTGTCTCTGTCCACCCCCAGTCCTGTTGAAGGACTCTCCAGCCAATTCAGGAAAACTTGTTTTTGACATGCTTCTGTCATATTTCTGAACTGCTGCTTATGTGATTCTTTCTTTTGACACAGAGCATAAACAGTCTATAGTGCATCAAATACTTCACATACTACGAAAGTATCAAGAGTCTTGGTCCAACACTGTTTTTTGTTGATTGGGGAAGTAGGATGAAGCATGATGCAGAGAAATGCTAATACAAAGCAGCTCTGTAGCCCATTAAAGAAAGAGTCAGTTATGGGTTAATGGTAGATGCTAAAACATGATGCGTAATGTGTTATTTCTTCTTTCAAAGGTGACATAGTTCTGCTTTAAGCTCTACAACCGTTATTTTCCAGCCTGCATGGATGAGCTTTGCAATCCAAAAAGAAAGTGTGTTTGTGTGGGAGGGTGTGATGGAGAATGGGAGCAGGTGTTGAATAGACAGGAATTGAGTCTGTAAGGGAAGGACGGACAGAGTTAGAGGACGTAGTTGGTGGCTTGAGTCAAGTGTCAGGTAATAGAAGGAATGTGGATGTTGCTTTAAACCCAAATGCAAAACTGCAAAAGAGTCAAGAGGCTCTGACTAAGCTGAATAATTCAAGAATCCCTGATATCAAAAGCTCAAAAACGGTGGAAAAAACCTGAGAGTAAAATGATCAAACATGCTAACAGAGTCATTAAGGGGGGCATGTTTTCAACAGGGGACGCCAAACTGCACATGTTGGATGTATACGTAATGATGGTTATGGTGAGGAGACGAAGGTGTAGGTTTAGGCATAGATTTCTAGCCCAGTTCTGTTACTCATCCATTGGCCAGATGAAATTCCTGATAGCACTGGCTGTGAAGCAATAATAGCCTGAGGTGATGCACGGTATGCTAAACTTCTATTGTCTGTTGATGAGTGACATTTCCCTGAAGTTTAGATTTAGCCAGACTTCCACAGTTACTGTCATTATGTTGTGGGCTGACTTGATGGAGTTACCCAACTGCTTGCAATATGGAGTTTTTGATGTTATTGGACACACAGGACGGTTGTGTTCTTATACTGTAAGTTGTAAATTCTAAAGAGACATTGAGATTATAAAATGCCAAATATTCTATAAATATATATATTTAAGAATGTATATTCCCCTTTACCATGTCAGTAGCATTAGAAAGTTGATCCTTTGTGTTACTTTTTGCACTGGACCTATGTTTGATGCAGCATATACTGTACCCCTCCTGCTTTGAGATGAACACACACTAACTTGTGTTTCCATGTAATGAAGCAAAAGACAGTGAGACAACAATAAATGTGTTGAAATGAGTGCTGTGTTGTTTGCTTTAAAGGATGGACTGATTTATCTATTTATTTATTCATTTCACCACTGAGTCATCAGAAACCTTTAATCCAGTTAACCTCTGAAACTGACGCACATGTAAACACACTGCATCTGTCACTGTGGCAGAAGATGTTACACTCGTCCTGTCGGCACAACACCATCAGCAGAAGCATTTGTTACTCTCATTTCCTTATGACAAGTTTTTCAAAATTGAAGGTAATAGGAGTTTACAGCTGGCTTATGCAGTGCAGATCTTATTTTAATCAGGTTTAAGGTCGGGACAAATAAAATTGCGCTTTTGATTTTTTGATCATATCAGCTACTGAATTTGCCATGAACACAGCTTCAGATTCAGCTAATAGTGTTCATGGCAAATGTGTGGTCTCTCTGCCTCTCTCTCTCTCTCTCTCTCTCTCTCTCTCTCTCTCTCTCTGCCTCTGCCTCTCTCTCTCTCTCTCTCTCTCTCTCTCTCTCTCTCTCTCTCTCTCTCTCTCTCTCTCTCTCTCTCTCTGCCTCTCTCCCTCTCTCTCTCTCTCTCTCTCTCTCTCTCTCTCTCTCTCTCTCTCTCTCTCTCTCTCTCTCTCTCTCTCTCTCTCTCTCTCTCTCTCTCTCTCTCTCTCTCTCTCTCTCATTTCCAGGGGTCTCATCTCAAATGTCTCCTGAAGACTCACTGGCACCAGTCGCAGGTTTCCTGGCCCCCGACTCACACTCTTGGATGAGGTTAGGTCATCGAGCCTCCAACCCGACACGTCAGCCACATTTTCCTCTTTTGATTTGAACTTACTGTATTCTTTTCTTTAGTGACCCCTCAAAGATTGCTCAAACAAATGACATCCATTAGCACTCACCCCTCTTTGGCTTGGATTAGCATTAGCTGCTCCAATGAGCTAACACAGGAACAGGTAAAGCACTTGTTCGAGCAGCTCTGAGTTCTGCTCTGCAGTGAGTTCGGCACTGTTGTTGAACACTTGTCTCTGCTCTAAATTTGCCCCGTTTAGTACCACTTCAGCTGAACCCTCTTAGCCTCCCCTCACCCCCACCTCACCAGCCTCAGATTCCCTCCTAACCCCATTCCACCAACACAACCCCCCCCCCCACCACACACACACACACACACACACACACATGCCCCTTTCTGTGTGTTTGTGTGTAAATGTGTGTGTCAGCTCGCCCAGAGCAGGGAGCGTCCAGTGACCAAGCCATGACTGGCAGCCACACGGTCTCATAGCAATTTTGCATTTGGATCATTCACACTTCCTGTTGGATCAATACATTTGTTGTTTTGTTTTTTTTAAATTATTATTATTTATTTACTTTCACCTGCAGGGAAAAGACCAAACAGGTAAGGAGAGGAACATTTTTGATCAATTTTTCTACAGTTGGGATAAAAGCTGTGTGTTAAAGGTGCAGCTGGGCCTGTTTGTCATGCACATGGTTGGATTAACACTACAATTTCAACATCAAGTAGAAGAAACAGTCACAGTGGATCACTTCACTGCAGGGTGAAGGAATGTGATATTTCTCTGTTGCTGCACATGTCTGGACCAAAGATAAACTGTCACTGGACACGTTCTGTATCACGGTTTATCCATAGCTCTCCACTGTGATAGATAGTGCTCCTTGTTCTGATTGACAGAAAGCAGGGTAATCAATCACATCAGATGTTGTGATTGACTTGGTGAAGAGGCACAAGGTTCCTCATACAACATGATTGATACTGCAGAGAGAGTTGGTGAATGAGTTTGCAGTCAGAAAGAAAAGGGCAGCTGGGATAATCTGTCCGGAGCTAAATTTATATGCTGTGTCATGTCCCCGGCTCTATTTGAGCCTGTATACAGTTGATTTGTATGTATCTTTGCCTTTCTCTTTATCTCTGTTTCCGTCTTTCTGTCTTTTTCTGTCTGTGTCTCTATATGTTTGTCAGTGTGATGACGTAACTGTATATATGTGGGTTGAAGTGTGTGTGTGTGTGAGCATCTATTTCATCCAGGATGCAAACTGTCTCCATGAGAGCATTGGATGAAAAATCTGTTGCATCCGTTTGGGAGTTTAAAAGGTAGAAGTGGGAGAAAAAAAAAAAGTGTGTCAGTTATATAGTCTGCAGGGTGAGGCAACACAAGACATAGCAGCCAAATCCGAGTGGGTGGCAGAGTGGGGGGTTCGCAGTGCGAGCCTGGCATGCCTGTATGACGCTGTGTTCGGCCGCTGAGCTGTGGTTGGCAGAGGGGGAGATCAGGTGACCCGGTCGGGCTAAATCGGTCCCCCCACCAGACAAGTTAAGGAGTTAGGAGAATTGGAGAGGTGGAGGTAGAGGTGGAGGGTTAACAGGTTTTTTGTGATATTATGTGAGTGATGTAACTGAAGACAGCCAAAATGGGCCCACAGCAAGCAGAGGAATTCCTCTTTTGCCTTTATGTCCCAGAGTACCTTTGAAATTACACTTAGAACTAAAAATTAAAGCTGCACTGGGCAACAGTCTTCTGCAGTAATACAGAGCTCTGAATTTCTCCATCTGCATTGTTTGCACAGATGAAGTTTGTGTTGTCATGGACAAAAATTAGAGTTACCAACTGGAACTGAAGTTGGGCTGTCTGCTGGTCAGTCTGTCCAGCACTTAGGTCCAGACTTAAGTATCTCAACAACGACAACAACAAATTGATCCCTGACTTTTCATCTAACTTCATCATTAGGTAATTTGCCTAAATACCTCATCATTTAGGTATATTTTAATTTATCCAGTATTCTGGTTCATGACTAGAGTCCAACAAATGTAGGACATTCCCATCATTCTCAGCTGTACTTTGTGTTTAGTGTTTAGCTAAGGTTAGCATCCTATCATAGTAAATGATGGTGAAAATGGTAAACATTAGTGCTACACATCAGCATGTCAGCATGGTTACTGTGAGCATGTGACCATGCTGACTGTGTTATTCAGCTCAAAGCACTGCTGAGCTTAAGTGTAGCCTCACAGATCATAGCATGGCGGCACAGTCTCAGTGTTGTTGTCAGAGAAGTGTAGACTTTGCTATTTGTGTCATTACTGGGTAATGAAGTACTTAAATCAAGCAGCAATTTCCCACTGCCACTCGGAAGCACCAAAGGGCAAAGCTGCCAGGTGCCACTTAAAACACTTTTACTGCACTGATTTTATTGGTAGTTTCTTCTACACATGTCAACAGAGAATTATTTCTTTGATGGGTCCATAACTTCCAATTATAAGGAAATTAGAGATGTTTCAGTTAACTCCGTCCAGTTATTCCAGTTAAGTGTAACTCAGGCAATCTTCAGTCAGTGCACCGCAGGTCAGCTTGTTATGCAAAAATGGTAAATTTGTCCACAGACAAACATAGAATTTAACATAAATGGAGACTAAAGATGCAAAAATAAACAAAGAATAAATAAATATTTAAGTGAATTTTCAAATGGAGCTTTTCCTTTTGGAAAATTGTATCACATCAAGGAATTTACACAAAGTGATTTCCATAATTCTGCTGACATGCTCAATTTTCCAAGACAGCATAACACAGACAGTTGCTTTAAGTCTGAAAACAATTCAGTCACAATTTACTCCATCGGGTTTAATGGTTATAAAGAGTTTTATCCAAACATTATTAAAAAAGAAATGAGTCATAAATGAAACATAAATGAAATGTACCATGAAACACTGACTTTATTAATGCAAATAAGTGAGCAGCGGTTCAAATTGGTTATAGTATTTTCAGCCAAGTTTATCTTTTCTCCCACAGTGAAGTCTCTTGCAGCAGCTGGTTTTGTTGCGCCATAGATTTTGAGGTCTCTTGTCAATCAAAGAAGATCCCACAGACTTATGCAATGACTGCTTGCTGGTGGATTTCAGCTCATCCAGCTCTGCTGCTAGAATGTGCCGCTGCTGCGCTAAATCTGTCCACAGCGCAGAGCTGCTGCTGGCTGGAGGCTTCATGGTGTTGTGTGCAGGGCTGGAATTACACAGTGGGTGGTTTGTTTAAATTTAACAAGGTCTGTGGGTAGGTGTTGGTGTTTCCTCCTCTTTTCTCCTGAAGGCTCTACTTCATCAACCAGGAACTATACTTACCTGAATCTGTCATTACAGGTTCATTTTTCTCTCAGGAATAATAACAGCACAGTCATCTGATTGCAATGTGTAGATGTGGAAATGCAGGGAAATCAGATCTTCAGTATACTCTGTGCTGTTAATGTATAGAACAGATTGCCAAAATGATGCAGGCAAGAGGATATTTCTATGGCAACAGCTCAGAAATGAGTCATTTGCAGTGTTATCCTCCACCTTTCTCCCCAATCAGAGATCTGTACTGCCAGCTTCTGAACACTGCGCCATGTGTCACAGGAAACTGAATGATCAGCTCTCATCTTGAATGTCTAACTGTCGTCCTGTCTGCTGAGAACAGGTGGCTCTGCCTCTGGAATCATGGTGATATACAACTCTGACTGTTAGAGGAAGTGCAGCACTCTTCACTCTTTCCTGTGCGATTGGTAATTCACTGACTTTTGTGTAGCGCCATCTGCAGGTCAGAGTTTTCATGTGTGGAATGAAACATCGTCCTGATGGATTGGTTTTAGTAATCCTGTCTTTTCCTCTGATGGCATTGTAGGACATTCCCATCATTCTCAGCTGTACTTTGTGTTTAGTGTTTAGCTAAGGTTAGCATCCTATCATAGTAAGTGATGGTGAAAATGGTAAACATTAGTGCTACACATCAGCATGTCAGCATGGTCACTGTGAGCATGTGACCATGCTGACTGTGTTATTCAGCTCAAAGCACTGCTGAGCTTAAGTGTAGCCTCACAGATCATAGCATGGCGGCACAGTCTCAGTGTTGTTGTCAGAGAAGTGTAGACTTTGTTATTTGTGTCATTACTGGGTAATGAAGTACTTAAATCAAGCAGCAATTTCCCACTGCCACTCGGAAGCACCAAAGGGCAAAGCTGCCAGGTGCCACTTAAAACACTTTTACTGCACTGATTTTATTGGTAGTTTCTTCTACACATGTCAACAGAGAATTATTTCTTTGATGGGTCCATAACTTCCAATTATAAGGAAATTAGAGATGTTTCAGTTAACTCCGTCCAGTTATTCCAGTTAAGTGTAACTCAGGCAATCTTCAGTCAGTGCACCGCAGGTCAGCTTGTTATGCAAAAATGGTAAATTTGTCCACAGACAAACATACAATTTACCATACATGGAGACTAAAGATGCAAAAATAAACAAAGAATAGTTGCTGTACTTTGTTACTATATGTGCATGTCTATATGTGTATGGAGCTTAGTATACATTGTTGAGTTGTGATGCTGTTTGATGTGATATATGTTAGGAGTGTATGAATATGTTTAAAAAGTTCAATAAAAAGATTTCAAAATAAATAAACAAAGAATAAATGAATATTTAAGTGAGTTTTCAAATGGGACTTTTCTTTTAAGGGGAATTCCTATTTCCCAACATCTGGCGCTAAATAACACAGGTCTTGAAGCTGAAATGATTAACTCACATAAAGGAATTTCCATAAAGCACTGCCATGATTTACATAATACTGCTGTCAATGCAAAAACCTTTATGCTAAACATGCACATTTTCCAAGACAACATCAACTACTGTACAACACCAGCAACAATATGTATAACATGTGAAATGTCAGTTGTTTTATTGACCAGCAGCTAAAATCCAGAATGTGATGGCCCATTTGACTTTTTTTTTTCTTTTTTTTTTTTTCAGCTGCTGCTTATACCGCGTGTATTGTGGTTCTGTTACAGTTGTCTATCTGCATGCATGAAGGGCAGCACTCTTCACTCTTTCCTGTGTGTAGCAGAACAGGTGGGATGATGAACATTGTCCCAGGGGGACTTGCAGTGCTTAAAATAACAGCCATTATTCTTCAGTGACACATAAACTCCAGAGTTGTGTGCCACAGGTCAGATTACTCGCCTGCAATGGCTGAACATCTGTTTGTTGTGTTATGTTGTGTATTTACACAGGATGAATTTGATTTCCACCTTCATAGGCAGACATAAAGCAAATCAAAATGCTACATGAAAATCCTAAATCTTCCACTTGTGACTAGTTTAATGACCATTAGACTCTAAGACATATTGATAAAGAACATGCAGTGCACAGAATAACATAGAAAAAACAGCACAGAGCGCCCATACTCATTCAAACCAGGTCTAAAATCAGTCAGTTCATATATACAGATTATATTGTAACAATTCAGCTGCTGTAACCAGACAGGCCAGTACAAACCCTGCAGGTGGGCATGTATTTGTGGTGTCAATCTCTGAGTACAATGTGTTTCTTAAATTATGGATGAGGAATGAAAAGCAGGCTGCAGATTCACACTGGACTCAAGGTCACTAGTGGAGTTTATTGGGTCAGTCAGGGACAACAGTGGGCTCAGCCAGTATCATCCACCTCTGAACTTTTGTTGTAAATAAAACTTGCCAGAATCAATGAATCACACTGGTACAGTCAGTGAGTATTATGTGTTATGTGATGGGATCAGACCTTGAATTGCCACAAAAGATTTTAGACATGAAGCTCAGTTTGCTCATCATGAGGTCTACTACTCAGCTGTATAATGTTTTTTGTGCCTCAGGAGGAGAGTTCCAAAATAGAAATGGTGATTTCATGGTGATGTCACCCGGCTTGTCTCTGAACGGAAAGCCTGCAGCACGAACTGGAGCTTTGACACATACTAGAGACTAAAAGTGAAGAAATCTTGTCCGCTGCTCCGTCAGCTTTGACAGTTCTTTTCTGATCCGTCTCTCGTTGTATCCCCAATTGTAACCCCTTCACTGGAACACTTAGAGCATCATAATTTGACTTTATGAAAACTTTGTGCTTGTTTGGTTCCTCAGTGAACTTTTTCACCACTTCCTGCATGTCTGTCTATTGCCAGGCAACACGTTAGTAATGCTGGGTGAATGCAGCTTGTTGCTGCTGCTATAAAACCTTCGGTTATGTAACAGAGAAACAATTGATAGGAAGGGTTCAGCAGCTGTTGTTTTATCGACAACAGACTTCAACCAGACACACAATCACACCTGCTGGGAGTGATTATCTGAGGGGAAAACTGGATGTGCACATGAATGTTGTACATTTCCTCTTAAGCTGCGATCCTCTAGTTTAGACTGTGTTTAGTCTGTGCTGTTGTTAGTGATCCCTATATAGCACTTCCACAGACAGACAGACAGACAGACAGACAGACAGACAGACAGACAGACAGACAGACAGACAGAGTGGATAAAACGCAAACAAAGAGGTTAAAGGCAGAGCGGAAGCAAAGATGTGGTGTGAAGGAAAGCTTTACCCTCCACTGTTTGTCTGTGTGTGTCTTGTTAATGGAGACACAGAGATTTTTCTCAGGTCAGAGAGTCTCTGCTGTGCTCAGGAGGCGGCAGAGTTTAATTTAGCCTGGAAACCTGAACCTGAGCCTCCTCTGTCAGCTCCTTCTCTGGGCCCGACACACAGCCACAGAGGACAGCAGGCTGGGATTTGTGGGTGTGAAACGATAACAAAAACTCCATGTACTTTCAATTAGCTGCAACACCCCATACTGTTGTTCACAGTGATCAGTGATGAATTTATTGGCCTGATGGTGAAAGAGGAGATATTCAAGTACACTCACCGGGCAATACAGATCCCAGGCAGGAAGCTGGATTAGGTTAGGTTAGGTTGTCTGGAAACATTGCAGATTTGACTTATGTATGATATGTGTGTGTGTGTGTGTGTGTGTGTGTGTGTGTGTGTGTGTGTGTGTGTGTGTGTGTGTGTGTGTGTGTGTGTGTGTGTGTGTGTGTGTGTGTGTGTGTGTGTGTGTGTGGCCAGACAAGGAGGTGGGTAGATAGTAAATGGGAGTGGATGGGGTTCAGTCACATCATGTTACAGCATCAGACATGACAAAGACGACTGAATATGTCAAAATAAGGACTGGACACATGCACTTTTCAGCAAATGCATCAGCTGTATTATTGCACCCACACAAAGAGAAACTGGATGAAAACGGGATTTGGATATCAAGGCAGCCATGTTTCTTTCATGCAGCGCAGATTTTAGAAGTAAGCTTCCAACAGCAAACTGTTGTCTTCACTCGTCTTCATACTCCCTATCCCTTATGCTCTTCAGCTTTTCACCCCAGTTAACACATTGTTTGATTACAGAGACTCCTGGTGAAAAGTTTACATCAGGACCACCACAGAAACCTACACATTAGGTGTCAAGCTTCAGATTTCTGTTAAATACCTTGCTGATGTTACATGCTGTTTATAGTTTGTTTGACTTTGCTTTTACTTTGTTTGTCTTTGTCGTATTGAATCTGTGGGGTTTTTTGTGTGTTTATGTGGTTTATGACAGGATTAAAATAAATCAACCATCTGCTGTTCAGGCAATAAAACACACAAGCATTTTCTTAGACTTTGCCTATTCAGCTTTGCAACATTTAAGAAGGCCCAGACTGTGTTGACAGGATCTCTTTGTGTGCCACAGCAGCACCAGGTTTAATGATGGACAAGTACAGAAAGGTCTGCTGTAATTTTGCTTCAAATGAAGGATTTCTGACAGCACAGGCATATAGTCTTTCCAAGTTCCTTTAGTTCACTGTTAACCATAAAATCTACAAACATGCATCATCCAGAGTTCTGTCACTCAGCATGTTGGCTAAGATGTGTCCTTCAGTGCTGCCACTGGGTTCCACTAGCATTTTGCTAACAATTAATTTCATACCAATAGGATCAGCAGGCATTGCATCTCAGTTAGAGTGCAGGCTGTGGCGTTATGTTTGTGTCTGTGTGTGATGGCCCATCGCTTTATTCTAATTATTTTTTTTTTTGCATGCAGTTATTTTATGTAGAGAAATGATTGTCTTGAAAAGAAAAGCTGAATTTGAGCAAATAAAAATCTATGTATTCCTCAGTCAATATATGCATGGGACACTTGTTGAAATGAAATTTCATTGGCTGGAATTGTGGCCCACTGTAGCACTCTTAACCTGCACAGTGCAGCGAATTTAAAAGAGGGCAAACAACAAAATACAAATATTCACCTCTGAATTTGCTGATTTTTGCATGTGTATAATTTTTCTATTTTTTCTTTCTTGCAAAAAATCCTTTTATGTCCACACTCAGAACTGAGGTGCAAATATAACCTGAACAATCCAAAACATCAGTCCAGCAGTGAATCCCATCACAGCACATATATATAAACACATGTAACTAAGCTGCTGTCTTTCCTCACTGTGCACAAAACTCCTGGCTCATGCAGCTGCTGTTTCCCTACATTACCAACATCTGCAGTTAGAAAACTTTTACTATGCAAGGAAGGATTTGGCTGACCCTGCATGCTCTCACAACCTTTCATACAGTAAAAGACACTGTGGGAGGGAGCGTAACACGTGTGACTCTCTGCCTCTGTCTTTGTAGAGAGTCGAACAACCTCTGTCACTGCCTCCTGGGACGCCTGAAACATGGCACAGTAAGTTACACACACACACACACACACACACACACACACACAGAAGTAATTTCCAGTGTGCCCAAAATCTCAATAATGAATACTAATAGCATAAGCAGATAAGGTCATTTCCTAATCACTGCTGGTATGTGACTGTCTAGCGTCCAGAGGGTGCAGAAGAAGACCAGCACCATGTCCCTGACCATCTCCTCCTCCTCATCCTCCTCTCGAGAGCTCTCCTCCTGCTCCTCCAGCTCCTCCTCCTCCACCTTCCTCGCTCAGAGACACTCCAGCCTGGTGCAGCCCTTGTGTGTGAGCCCTCAGAGGGTAATTATGAATCATCTCATTCGATAGATGTTACAGACTGATCTCAAATTTGTAGATGGTTCTCCCGGGGAGGTGAGCTTGAACATGACATTGCCTTGAACTTTGGACGAGGAGCACGGGACGTAGTTAACACTACAAGAAGTAACTGATTTAAAAAGTGGATTTAATGTTCAGTCACTCTTTACAAATAAACAAATAAGTAAAATGATTATCAAGCAAGTTCAGTTGAGCATGTTATTTTTCATTTCCAGACTCAGAGTCCCATCTACAACCAGCAGTATTCAGGGAATGGAGTGGCTCCTGCTTTCGTTAAGGTAAAACACACTTATTCTACTTTCTCATGTGTGCAGTTTATACTGTCAGTGTAGAGCAAAATGGAAAAGAAAATGAGAAAAATGCTTGATTGAAATGGAAGATCACTGATTACAATAACATCCTCTGAGACTGTCTCTTCCTCTGTCTTTTTTCCACTTCTTCATCTCTGCATTCGTCTTCCTCACCTCCACTGCAGTGCCTCCACGATGTGTCCACAGTGAAGGGTCAGTTGGTGGTCCTGGAGTGCAGACTGAGGGGGACTCCTCCCCTGCAGGTCATGTGGTACAGAGAGGACGAACAAATACTGGACTCCGATGACTTTAGGATACTGCGCAAGAGTGAGTGTGCCGTTTGTCAGTGGAGTCGTATGAGTTGGGTGTGTTTGAAATTCAGCAACTCAACTTTGACCTGATAGATGGTTGAATATTAACACTTGTGTCTAAATGTTGTGTTTCTATAGATTTATGAAGCTACATAAATAACTTTAACATTATATCACAAATGACTGCTTGTGGTAATATTATTACATGAAAAAAAAGTCTTCATTCATTGACCTGCTTAGTGATTTGTGTCAGATGTATGGCAGCTGTGTTTATATATGCTCATGAGTTTGGTTTAAAAAAATGATTTTTCTCTCCTCTCCTTTCCCCAGAGGCCAGCTCTGCATCAGTGCCAGGTAGGTACAGAATACGGTCATATATTAATGGTTTTAATGCGGATGGGGTGGGGAGTCTAGAGTTAAATCAGAGGAGTCAAAAGGAGAAGAAGGGAAAATAATCAGAAAATTGATTTTCTTATTTTATTCTCAGTTTTAGGGAAAAAATTGGACACAATAATTTTTAGAACGAAACAAATCCCACAGGATTTCACAGCTCATGCCATGCCCATATCTAACTTACACTTCCCTGATTTTCTGCCTCACTTGATTTCACAATATGCATTCACAAAAATTAAATCAAGTCCTTCAGCTATATTTTTCCCTCTGATAATCATGTTGTCTTGGCATGTATGTGATGAGGGGTTAGGCATTACTTCATTTTCAGGAGTCACGAGCCAAAGACGTCGGGGAGCACAGGTATAAAACCTTGGCCTGCTACATGCTTCCACTGTCACATAATATTTGAAGCTGTGCTGTCAGTGGGTGGTGAAAAGTGCCTCTTGATTGGTCGTTTTCAGCCACATCAGCTTACAACCTTTACAGTTAACGTGTCTTTCGCATATAACCAACATACTCTCAAACTATTTATGGCAAAAGTGAGCAGAGTGAGTAAGGTAATTGTTATAGAATATGACAGACACAAACTGTCCAAAGCCTTTGGGACACAATCACAGTAAATCAGTGACTGAGTATGAGTCCTTCCTTTGGTCTGAAATTATGAGTGTATTTCTATAAGTGAAAGGTTCTGCTGTTTTGATCTCGTTTAGAAGATTTTTATTAAATGAAAAGCTGTATTTCTTTTCTTGTCTTTCTGCAGAGGAGCTGTGCACACTGGTGATCACGGAGGCCTTTCCAGAAGACTCTGGCCTGTTTAAATGTGTGGCCCTCAACTCCTTTGGCACCGTCTCCTGCTCTGCAATCCTGGAAGTTTACAACGGTTAGACATCCTTTTTTTATTATTAGAATTTGTCAACTACAAGTTTACCTGTTTTGACTGCATATACAGTGAAACTGATCAGCCTCTTGCTTTGCACCCCGCCATCCAGACCTGGAGGAGCAGCTGGAGATCGAGGCTGTTCGTCAGCAGGAAGCTCTTTCTCTCAGACAGGAAAAGGAGACGGCGTTCGAGCAGGAGACTTCCTCCTCCAGAAAGAGCACTGAAAACTTTCCTTCTGAGCTGCCCGACCCCATGAACCTCCCCCCTCCTGAGTGGCCTGATGGCTCTCAAGAAGATAACATCCCTGTTGCAGAGTGAGTAGTGCACACACACACACACACACACACACACACACACACACACACACACACACACACACACACACACACACACACACACACACACACACACACACTCGTCAGCCTCTATAAACATTATATAACACTAACCTATTTGTTTATGCACACACCATTATTTCAGCAGTGTACTTCTGTGTTTATGGTGCTGTTCAATGTGTATGACAGCAAACAAGAGCACTCACATGCAGCAACGACCTCTGACCTTTGCCCTTGTTATTTTTGCTTTGCCACACAGTTGATGTACCAGTCAAAGCTTCTACAACTCGCAGTGCTGTTCTTCAGCAAGTCTGTATCAATCACTGAAATGCTGCATAAAAGTCTGATTCTGAATTCAGATTTTATTGACTTTAGAAAAAAAATTAGATACACCATTTGTTATTTTAGTCAATGGAAGAAACTTATACGTGTGTATTTATCTATTCATTCAATCACTGACTGACTGACCTTTGCTGATTTCATCATTTATTTTGTTATAATGTAGTGGGTAGTACTATACGCTTTACATTGTTGTAGTTCCCTTTTATATCAGACGAGGGCGCTGTTGTATTATTCTAAAAGTCTAGAACCAGCCAGTTCTTTCTTTCTTTCTTTCTTTCTTTCTTTCTTTCTTTCTTTCTTTCTTTCTTTCTGTCTGTCTGTCTGTCTGTCTGTCTGTCTGTCTGTCTGTCTGTCTGTCTGTCTGTCTGTCTTTGTTTTCTCCTTCTCCATGAGACTTACCTAAAGGGACCAACTGTTAACTTAATGATAATGATGAGGCTACTATATTGATTCAAAAAGGTAAAGAAACGCAGCTTTTGAGACGTGCTTGAGGCTGAATTAATTCAAAATAATATTTAAGAAAAGGCGACTCGTCCGGTCACATAGCAGCTGTTTGCATGCTGGACCACAGAGGTTGAACAGAGATGCAGCTGTGATGACGATGCTGAGCTTTTGGACCCTTCGACCAATGAGCTGGATCCGCGCGCTCCCGTCTCTCCTAGTACCCCTCGTGAGCGCGCGGTGTCACCTGTTGCACTCCAGCCTCCCGCTTCATGCTGGAGTTTGGATTGAGCTCCATGCAGAGACGAGTTTAATTTCATTCATACTGAAGTTAAAGCAGCGTGGTACAGAAACATTCAGCAAGGTAAGAAAACGTCCTTCCTGTCGCTGCTCAGTGAGCCACTGGCTTTTCAACCTGCCGGGACTTTTTCGCTGTTTGGCGCCACAGTTTTGACCTCTATATTTATTTCTTTTTTTGACGTTAATGTTTAAGCAAGCCAGCTTTCCTTCCCTGTTTATGTCATGGAAACGTAATATGCTATGTCCTCTTTAAAAGGTCAAACTATGTTTAGAGCGCTCGGAAAGTGGACTTAAGTCTATTTTGGGGGTTTGTGTCATTGGCTTGGTGCTCTTTGGAGCAGGTTAGGAAGAAATAACTTTCGGTTAATTTCAGTTATGCTAACATAACGTTAGCAAACGACGACATCCATTGTTTTCTTGAAACAGTCGGTGAAAAACGTTGGCTACTGGCTCGTGCTCCCGTACAAAAAAAAACAACAACAAAAAATCCCTGTTGTCTTTAAAGTTTGGCAAAAGTTTAGCTGAAGTCCTCCAAGTTTACAATTTTTTTGTCCAAAGAAACTGAGGTTTTAGCTGGCTTAGGATTTTTGTTTTAATTTGATGTGGCAGTAAAGTCGATGCCTGTTGCACTTCAGGTAGGGATTTATGACTGTCTGGCACATCTCCACACACATCTAATTTACTTAAACTGAACTGAAATATGATATTAACCTATCCCTCACTTTTCTGAGGATCCTCTGGAGCTGCTCCAGGGATCCACCGTAAATATGTGTCTTTATAGTGCTGTCGAGTCGTTTGCTGCATGCCAGACAGCCCATACTTTAGCCAAGTGGTACCTTAGAAAGGGCCATGAGCTCATCTGTGAAGTAGTAGTATGAGCTGTGTGTCCTTCAGACCGAGCTAACAGTTTGCTAGCAGTCATACAAAAGAGCTCTTATTATGGGACATGGTTTCCCATTTATAGATTGAATTTGGTGGTCTTCTTCAGATTTGCACTACTCAAAATGATTTTGTGTAATTTGCATGTGAGGGAGTACAAACAACACAGTGTGAGTTTGAAGTGACTGATTGAACCAGCCTGGTGCATTCAGGTGCAGTCATGTGGAATGGACAAATGACAGCCCCACTGAAAGAAGCAGATGAAAAATTGTACATTTGAGAAGCCCACCACAGGTGCTGCTTAATGAGTATGACATAACATTGTGTCTCTTGAGCTTTTGGATCCTTGGTGTTTGATACAGTCTGGTGAGTATGTCTTTAACTTTGACTTCATACTTTGGTTCATATTCAAAAGCAGTGAGTATTTCAAGGTGTGAAGTATGTTTGACTGAGTGTAATGTGTCCACTCTATATCAGGGTCCAGGGCTGTGATCTCATGTGTAATGTGAAGTGCAGACATGGCGTCGGTGTCCTTCAGAAAGCCCCCTTCTCCTTCTTCACTGCTGCAAACAACAACAGTTGTTCACGAACTGTCGGCAGCGGTCTGGCCTTTGAGATCATGTTGAGTTTCTCTGGCCAACTTGAAGTTTATCTAATTATTTCATTGATTATTTGAGAAAGAGGAACTGGATTATCTGCAACACAAGTTACTTCTGTTGGTTAGGACATGACATTTCTGTCATGAGTGATTTAGTAAAACAAAGTGTTTTTCTGCCTCAGCCTTTCCCTTTAACTCTGACTGGCTGCAACCAACATTTGGTGAAATGGCATCATAAAATGATGAAAAGTCTTCAACTATTGAACACCAAAATATTTTCTATTAAGATAAAAGCCACAACATTTAACAGGAGAGCTATTTTGCAATGATTTCTGTTGAGCTGAAGGTAGATTACTGCCATTGAACCTTGCTGGGTTGATCAGTACTATGCTGAAAAAGGTCTAACGTAGTAGTGAGATGCTTGAATTGTCCAGCTTTCATTAGAATGAACCCAGTTTAGTCTGTGATCATCAGGTACACAGATAAATGGACAAATGAATAAAGAAAACAATGCTCATTCAGAATCCCTCTCAAAGTGAAAATGATGCATTTGGTTCATCACCCAGTATCAAAGTATTTTCTGAATGCAAATTGATGCAGCGGAGACTTTTATTTTCCAAACACTCACTAGATTCTTGTTGTTGTTTCTCTGTTGTCACCAGTCATTCAAAGGACTGAGGACAGCTTAGCATGCTCCTACCCACCATGCCATGCAGATCTTGTGTGTGTGTGTGTGTGTGTGTGTGTGTGTGTGCGTGCGTGCGCGCGCGTGTGCGCATGCATATTAAAAGGGTTGGGTCACCAGTAGAGGGTCTGCACCTGCCAGCTGATGTCCGAATTCCAAGACCAATATAGCTATGCCCACTTAATGACACAAACATAAATACACATACAAATGCTCTCTTGCTTTCTCTCTCACTCACTCACACACACACACAGTCACTTGAACACAGACATATCACTCACATGTAGTGTGTATCATTTAGCTGTGTGCAGAGGTAGAAACATGATAGTCAGGGCTAAACAGCAGTGTTAAATGATCAGGCTCACT
This sequence comes from Chaetodon trifascialis, assembly GCF_039877785.1. Taxonomy (NCBI): domain Eukaryota; kingdom Metazoa; phylum Chordata; class Actinopteri; order Chaetodontiformes; family Chaetodontidae; genus Chaetodon; species Chaetodon trifascialis. Next base: position 9,071,050 of record NC_092060.1, read on the forward strand.
GTTGCTGATCATTAAAAAGAATAAACAAGCATAGAAGTAGATAAGATGATAAAGTGATGACACATCTTAGAGCTTTTGGGTTCACCACGTGGATGTCTGTGTATGTTAGACTTACTCACATTGACTTGTCAGTGACAGGTGGATTTGATTGCATCACTCATTGCTGCATCACTTTTAGGTGTGACACTTACAGGACCCTGGTATTGTGTATGCTGCCTCATCATGAGGCAGCATTTCAGTAGTGGGACAGTTAAATGTCATTAATGCAGTGTTTGCATTAATGCAGTGCAGTGGGGCCCGAGGACCGGAATTGAGAAACACTGGATTAATGTCATTAGTAACACCTTTAGTCTTTCTGCTATATGCCTGACTAGTAGTAGTCATATATATGGACCAAAATATGTTTCAGGTAATGTGGAAACAGTTTCACACGTAAAATGTCCCAGTCAGTTCTTGCCATGGTCACTTAAACTGTCCCTTTAACAAGTTCAGTAAAACTAAGACCTTGGCTGAAGAAAGACGCAATAGGTGTGGACGGTACCTCACGAAACACTTAACGTTTTGAACTGTGAGGTATAGAATCCAAATTCTCCTTCTAAACCCTTCTTATCCTCTTCTAAGCCCTTTTTGCCATTTTTCACTCCACAGTCCTTGGATTTAGGCACACATGGGATCAAAAATGTGATTGTCCGTCACTGTATTTTTATCCAGATCCAAGATTACTGTTTCAGACTGTAGGTCAGCTGATGCTGGCTGGCCAAAACTGTCTTGTGCCCTCAGGAGACCAGAAGAAATGCAGAAAAACAGTGAGGCAGTGTGTATACGTAAATGAGTGTGTGAGAATGAGCGAATAGAGAGACTGCTATTGTCATTATGCTCCTGCGTAGCCCAGACTACGTGGTAGTCATGGGAACAACATTCTTTCCTATTAGAAAAGTGGAGGACCAGCCAGGCTCAGTATTACAGGAAAAAGACTACTGAGTGGGCCGAAAATCTGTTACTCTCATTAGACAGTCCCTGTAGGACAATGGCAGCCCTAGTGGAGTATATATTTTCTAGTTAAAGACACTTTAAAATTTTGCTCACCTGTTAACATGTCGATGGTAAAAAGTGGCTAGCATTAGAAACATCAGCTGGTGCAGAATCAACGTTGGATGAATGTGGAGCATGGCAACCATTGAGAAATAAAGGACATACAATGAGCATTTTGTCTGCTGTGCAGCCTCAATCCATGTCATTTTAATCTGATTATCAGAGGACCCATACGTCATGTTGTAGTTCTCCTGCATGCAAGCACTCAACTTTTACCCAATTGGATGTTTGCACTCCTATACTTAGTAACAACAACTGTTTAGGGTCTCTGGACCTTGGTATTATTTCTTGTAGAGCTGACACTAGGTTTGAGCTGCATGGAGATCAGGGGATTGTCATGGATAAAATCCCTTTAGCTTCAGGAACGTAACAGAATTTTCATCACAACTATAACTGTTTGTTACCCATCAGTGTCACTGACTCTCTGGTTTTCACTGTATTCAAATCTTTGCTAATGCGTCTGTCCTGTTTTTCAGTTTTCCAGAGCCTCAGCCGGCCAACCACTTCTCTGAGGAACGCCTTTGTCGCAGGGAGGAGGAGAGCACCCTGAGCTCAGAGGGACAAAGGTCACCAGAAGTCACTGTCCGAGCCTGTACGCCCAGCCCTCCCCCTCCACCCTCACCACCACCACCAACCCAAGTCAAGGAGACAACCCAAACACCCAAGCTGTTCACCCCAAGCAAGCTCAGTTTCACTGTAAGAACATTTCTTATCAAACTGTCGTGCTCTCTGAGAACCTTTTTTCTGCAGTTATTTTTTTTAATATTTGCAGCTACTTCCTGTTTTGTGTGAGTTGATGTGTTTAAAAGGCTTTTTATCAAATTCCTTCAGATTTTGAAGTGCACAGAGTTGAATGTAAAGTGCAGCTTGACTGGTTGGTGGAGGCAGGTGGTAATTCTGGCTAATTTTGAACAGAAGGAAATATAACAGACATTAGTTGACAAGAACAAACCAGTTCCCTGACACCGAACCTCTTAACTACACCTTGAATATTCTTTTGAATGTGTTAGCCACATGAGATATTGGATAAGCATGCTAATTATCTTGATTCCAGCAAATAGAGAGGTGTGAATGTTTCTGAATTTCACGTCGTTATTACACTCAGAAATAGTAGAAATCCACCAGATTCACTGTTTGTCAATCTGTGTGTCTTCTCCCTTCCAGTCCTCCCAGTCAGGAGGCAACAACATGAACCTGTCGGACCTGCCTACCTTCACTCCCAGCGCCTTCCCTCCCAGTGCCTTTAACTATGAGCGACCGAGGCATTTTATTCAATCGCAGCCTTCCTTCCAGGCGCCCAGCTATGAAAGTGTTCTGAGGGAAGCCCAGGAGACCCAAAATAACTCCCAACAGAACCTCAGCAATCCCCAAAAGAGTCCAAATGTTCTGGACACACAGAGTCAAACTAAAATGATGCCGACACAAAGTCAGTCTTTTTCTCAAACTCAGTCGGTGTCCAGGTCCTTGTCTCAGACCCAGTCACAGTTTCAATCACTAAACCTCAGTCAAACCCAGTCTGTCACCCAGCCCCAGACCCACACCCAGATCCAGATCCAGACCCAGGCCAATGGCACGGGCAAGTCCTCTCCCTCCTCATCCAGTCTCAGCTCTCCAATTTCCACCCCGGCCTTCTCTGCTGCACCTCCTCTTTCCTCCACTGCCCCCTTGCTCAGTCCCTCTGATTCCACCACCTCCTCCTCCCCTCTCTCAGCCTCCTCCTCCTCCCTCCCTCGCACCACCATGCGTTCCACCATCACCCTCACCCCCAGCGTCCCCAGTGCCACTGGCCTCGGCAGCGCCACCCTGCCAGCAAACCAGGAGACCATGTCAGCATCTGCTGCTTACCTCTGCTCTGTGCTGCCCTCCCAGTCCGCCTTTTCCCCTTTTTCCTCCTCCAAGCTGTCTCCCAACTCCAACCTCCCCCCCCCTCCCACCTCCCCCTCCCGCTCCCCACTCCCCCCCTCCAGCCCTATCCTCCCCATGAGGGCCTCCTCCACTCTTTCCTCCCTGCCTCAGCAGCCTCTCCCAGTATCCCCTTCCCTGCCTCGCTCCCCTCTCTTTCCCTCCTCCTCCTCGTCCTCCTCTCTCCCACAGCCCAGCACTCCCAGCAGTCAGAACAGAGCACCGCCTGCTGTGGTCTCCCTGCCCACCAGCTATAAGGGGACGCCAAACATGTGAGTCACAGTATATATCAGTTTGGCATGTGTACTGTCACGGACAAGTGCCAGCTCTCCACTCTTCAAAAAAAAAGCACTGCTTTGAGGAGCAAACTGTATTTATGTATTCAGAGAGGACAGATGTGTGTGTGTGTGTGTGTGTGTGTGTGTGTGTGTGTGTGTGTGTGTGTGTGTGTGTGTGTGTGTGTGTGTGTGTGTGTGTGTGTGTGTGTGTGTGTGTGTGTGTGTGTGTGTGTGTGTGTGTGTGAGTGAGAGAGAAACAGGAGAAACTCTCCCTAAACAGAGAGGCACCACTTGTTTACTATAATTTAACAGTGAACTGTACTTACTTGTGGATGTTAGTGGAGATTCCAGTTATTTAAGTGCAACTTTCTGCAGATGTTATACCACCTGGATGATTGAGAAGATCCTCCACAGACTGTTTCTGTCCACAGCAGGCCAGCTACACTACTGTTAGCGTTCTGAGTGGTCACCAATTAAATGTTCTTTAGAGTTGAAAATAACATGAACAAACCTGAAATTATAAAATCACAGAAGCGACTGACTTATTTGTGCAGGCTTATGAGCAATCCATGGTGTTTGACATCTAGTTCATGGAGGGAACTCATTGCAGTCTCCGTATTAAATGCATTTAAGAGCAACTATTAGTAGTTTGTTTAGTTTGGAGTCTTCTCTTCTTCGTCTTTGCTCTCTTCTTGCTCTTCTTTTAACCTGTGTCACTCCCTCATTTATCTTTCTTCTCCATCTGCCAGCCTTCCCAAGCCCATCCTGAAGAAGGCTGTAGCGCCTCGGCCTTCTTCCTCTCGCTCCACAGATGATGACATCCAGGGCTCCAAAGACGCCCTCATCCAGGATCTGGAAAAGAAGCTGCGATCAAAAGAGGCCAGGAGGAGAAACAGTCAGGTGTGTGTGTGTGTGTGTGTGTGTGTGTGTGTGTGTGTGTGTGTGTGTGTGTGTGTGTGTGTGTGTGTGTGTGTGTGTGTGTGTGTGTGTGTGTGTGTGTGTGTGTGTGTGTGTGTGTGTGTCCTGCAAACTGTGTTGGAAGTGCAAGAATCGTACATTTCATTCATCAAAGAAAAGACCCCTCCACTAACACACAACACACTCCAACCCATTCACGCTGACACAGTGTGTGCCTGTTTGAACCTAAATCACAGCACACTTTGTGTGCATGTGTGTGTGAAAACTGACATTTTAACAGTTAAAGCTTCAATTTTGACAGAAACTATCCTATGAGGAGCGTATGGCTCGTAGGCTGCTGGGTCCAGACAACGCCACCTACATGTTTGACCAAGACAATCTTTCAGACTCACAACTCGACCAGGTATGGCAGAAAACTTTGGTTTAGTTTGGGGACACCATAATCATTACAAAAATCCTACCAGCTCAACCTTTAGAACAGTGTGTTTCAGATTCTTCTGGTGTGTGTTGCACTGCTGCATTTATGTTGGCTCTGGTCCAAAACCCATTAGCTTTCATTTTGCTATCAAGTAAAGACCACACATTATTGCTGTCATTTGGGTTTGAATGGCTGCACAGGGAGCCCGTTCCCCTCTCAGGGCCTCCTGATGGGCTCCCGAGCACAAAGTTGGAAAAGCCTGGCAGTATAATCAGCAGCCCCAGTGAGCTGTCTCATGCTGTCATTTTGACCCGTTGCACTCTGTGTGTGTGTGCCTCTGTCGCTCACAGGGCTTTGCACCTTCTATTCTCTCTCTCTCTTTCACACACAGCACCAACACACACACATGCATGTACATACACACCCACGTCCTCTAAAGTGAACGATGTTTGTCAGCGGCTATTTCTAGCCTGCTTTCTGAGAACGAGCCCCTTTCATCGGTGACAACAGGACCATTGTGTCAGAATGCACACACACATGCACACACTCACACACGCACACACAGTTCCCCTCCTGGCATTTTGTCAACCTGTTGATCAGTTAGTTTCCAGAGTTCAAACCTGTGATTACCTCTGCTTACATCAATGTGTTTTCTGTTACAGCCAGACTCACCAGAAGGAAGACACACAGGTGGACTATGGTAAATACAGTTTATGTATCAGTACTGCTCATAATCATTAACCCAGGACTCCAGTCAATATCAGAACCCTGAGCCTTGATTCGCCTGTGAGATCTCTGGCCAGCCTGGCAGTATTTACTCCATCTATGCAGTTGTAAAACAAAATCAATCTCTTAGAAATGGATGGATTAAAAATGATGGTCATTTTGCTTTTCATGTTTGTCCAGATCATAAATGTTTGACACTTTGTGTCTCTGTCCATTTGAGTGTGGTGACTGAGCCTCAAGTTGTCCTGCACAGTCATGCATATGATACATTTATGCTGCATCACAGCAGCATCCGTGTAAAAGCATCCGTGTAAACAGTCATTTAATATTCTTGTTTTAAAATCTTGTATGTATGTACGTATGTATAAGTGTGATAGTCCAATCCATTGGGCTGCGATAGGTTCACTTATCCACGTATCCATGTTGATCTTTTAAATTACTTAATTTCCATATGTCTATTACTAGTTTCTCTATAGTTCTCGAAACCCCATTTCTGACATGTCATTATAATGACTGACAGGATTTTTTTTAATTGTATTTGTGTAAATGAGGATCCATATGAAGCAAATCTAAATGACTGATTCAGATTTTCATTGTCATTTATCATCATACATTTTATTCATTGTCATTTTATCATCTTGCCACATAACACCATTTTCATGGGCTTTGAGATAGAAATGGGTATTCCTAAATCTACAGAGTGTCTTATAACTCCAGCTGTTCGTCAGGAAAGATAGAAAAGTCCTCATTCAGGACAGAAACTGAGCAGTAATCAGCAGTAATATGGTTGCTTGTGCGTGCGCTGTCACCAGTGGACTGTAAAATTCAGTCATTGAAAGTGAATAATGAATAAATAATCTGTCTCTATCCCCACAGGGGGAGGCACCACTCAGGGACAGATGAGAGGGCAAATGAGGGCTCAGCTATCCAGGAGAAATGTTACGCTCCTCGTTTCCTGCAGATTCCTCCAGACCTCACTGTAGAGGAGGGACGCTTCTGTAGGATTGACTTCAAGGTGAAGCACACACACATGCCTTTACACGAAGGGCTTTACGTCTTTAAGTTTATTAATACACCCAATCTGTATTCCTACAAGGTCAGGGGCTCGCTCATAGAGCAGTCATGGTGTGGCCATGCAAAGGTAAATAAAGAGGGAATAAAAGTGCAACTTCTCAATCCAGGTGGGAGGCCTCCCCACTCCTGACGTCTGCTGGTATCTGGACGGTAAAGCCATTCGTCCAGACGACTACCATAAGATGCTGGTGTGTGAAAAAGGGATGCACTCATTCATCATAGAGATCGTCACAGTGCACCATGCCGGAGTCTATGAGTGTGTGGCCAGGAACCGAGCAGGGGAGAGCAGGTTTTCCATGAGGCTCGACGTATTAGGTAAAAATGTCATTACATCCTGTTTTAGGCTAGTTTTTAATAGCATTCCAGCATAGTGAAGCTTAATCATAATTCCAATTGATTCAACAAAATCTGCACCAGAAAAAGTTCCTCTTCAGGTTGGGACAGAGCTTAATGTGTGCCGTGCATCCTCCTCTTCTTCTCTGCAGCCCAGGAGGCTCTCCGTCCTCCCACCTTTGTCCAGAAGATGTTGAACTCCAGAGCTCTAGAGGGCGACACTGTTCGGTTAGAGTGTAAAGTGGACGCTTCCCCTCCTCCACAGCTCTTCTGGAAGAAAGATAAAGACATGCTGCGTATTGACCCCAACAGAATGAGGTGGGTCAACTAAGGGACTTAATTCCCCCCAAACTCCTCTCATCTCTATGAATTAGTGCCATGGTTTAAAAAATGAATGTGCACAGGTAAAGTAATGTGCGTTGTAACATCATGAAAATGTGTTTGAAAATAAAGTATATGTCATCATATTGCTCTGATCCCTGATGGCAGGTTACAGCTATACATTTAATAGAAAACTGCACCCATGCACAGCGTGTCCTGTTCAAAGTTCCTAAAGTACAATATACACAAGAAGCAAAATGGACTCGCATGTGAAAATATATGAAATTGATTATGTGCTGCTTGATTTCTCAGTTTATTTGTGCCATTATTTTTCAAATTGTGTCACTGTTGTTTTGAGTGATCAGCCTGCATCAGGACGATTTAACCACCACTCAACTCAGTGATGAAGTAAGCATTTGAACCTGTCTCCTTGTTTGTCCACAGTCTGTATCAGGACGGCTCAGGGCGCCAGTGCTTGTTGATAGAGAGGGTGATGAAGTCTGATGCTGGTTGGTACACTCTCTCTGCCATCAATGAAGCTGGCATGTCCACATGCAACGCCAGGCTGGATGTAGGCAGTAAGTCCACTGCGTGTTTATCTTTCTATGCAAATTTGCTTTAGAGGGCCCGGTAGTTACCATAGTAGCCCAGGCTGTAAAATCAAACAGCAGATGGAGAATGCTGTGAATCCAGCTCGGCAGCCTGGTACACGTCAAACAAATGCTGTGTTATGTGATCGAGCGGAAACTTGATGAACGTACGAGGCATTGAGTTGTTTAGCCTTCCTCAAGAATACTGCATCATCACCAAGTCACAGAGATAAGTATGGACTCCATCCACTGATGAGAGAGGGCTCAGCGGAGGAAAATACAACACAGCTATTAGGTTTCTGCTCGATCACATAACACACCATCTGCTCTGTGGAGGGGAAGCTGACAAAGAGAAGTACCTGAGCCTCTGTTCCACCCGAGCTGGACGGGAGACCGCTTCATGTGAACCGGAGGGACGTAGGGTTTATTTACCGTTTGTGAAAGAGTTTCAGATCCAGTCTATAATTTAATCAGGACTTTAGTGTAACATTATCGAGCCTCATCAGCCTCACAGTTCACAGTGAGAAGAGGCCAGTCAGGTGCTTCATGCTTGTGTCAGTACAAGTGATCATAGACTGTGTTTTAAACACAGCTGTGCTCATCTACCTTCTTTGTGATGTAAGATAGTGGAAAGTCTCTCTTTTTAACTCTGGTGCAACACGAGAAACTCACACACTGACAAATTGATTGTTTCATGTCCTCTCTTAGAATATACAGTACAATGAAGCATAAAGCTTTATGCTTCAGTTTAAGTCCATTTATTTCAGATCCAGAGACAAAAATGAAATGAAACAGAAAACACAATATAAAATGTTACAATCATTCAATCCTATCAAGCTCCTCTGATCGTTAACATATACCAGCCATGGACATAGTTCAAGTTTCCTCTCAAAGCCTCAGCAGGTTTCTTCATAGGTACACATCCCTGATAAGAGTCTTGTGAGTTGGCGTACAGCTGTGTCAGTATTCAGACCTGAGTGAGAGGGCAGAAGTTTTATCTGGGCTCTTTTCTTTAAAACGTCTACTTTGGTTTAGATTTCCTGGCACTTGTACATTTTAAGTCTTGATTGTTGATCATACTTCAACTGACTTGCAGCAGCAACCGTACACAAATACAGTCTACTGTAACTGTTGACAGTGACTCACCACAGAGGACATGTACACACATGAAACACATCAGGTCCCAGGTGCTGGAAACTCTAAAGTTTCTAGTTGGTGGTTTTGTGAGTTTGAAAACTGCAGGTGAAGCATGGAGCCGTGGACTCTCTGTCTGCTCCCTATTTGGCACTGAGCTATGCTGTCCCGTGCTGCAGCGTGCAGGGCAGAAGGCTTATCGTCAGACAGCGGCCATGAAGTGAATGTTTAGCCTGAGTCGTTCACCGGTAGAACAACCAGTGGTGCTATTCGTATTATTAATGTAAATAAACATGGCATCTGAGCACAACAGCAACACTTATTTTTTCTAGTTTAGTTAAGAGATGCCACTCTTGTAAAAGTACAGAAGTATGGTCGTACTGCGTTCTAATAATGAGTACATGTGTAATTGATGAGTGAAGGTGAAATTGAATTCATCGCTCCCCTCCCTGTGCCCCTTCGCAGCTCGCACAGCCCCGCCCATGAAGACAGCGCCCCCTGCCTCGAAGACACTGAAGCTGCTGTCCTCTCTGAGCCACATCCCCGCTGTGACCGTGGAGAGCCCCGGCCAGCACACCGCCCCGCTGTACGAGAGCGAAGAGCTGTAGACCCACATTAAACCCAGTCACATCCTCACATCACCGCCACACGTCTCAGAGCGCTCAAACTGGGCCGGAGTCTGGATCCACTGTCACGTCCGGGCAGATGCAGCACTCATCACGCTTTGGTTCAGAATACAGAGTAACAGCACTGCAGCAGATGAGGACACGTTTCAGGAAACCTCTGAGGACAAGCAGGTTGGGTTCATTCAACACTTTGGTTGTGTTGCTGTGCGAGGCTGAGTAATAGTTCACTTTTATTTCAGATTTCAGGAACAAATTCAGTTGTACATTTGCCAAATTTTTAAGATTAAGGTAGTTTGTTACATCTTGAAGTTGAAAGAAGTTGAAATTTGTCCAGACAACATGCTCAAAACAACCCATCCTCCATTCGTTATGTACTTAAGCATTAGGAGCACTCGACAGCTACTTTGACAGAAACGTTTCCATAATCACACCTCATGTTGTCCATCTGCCGCTGTTTGTCCCTGCTGTGCCCGTCCTCTCCCCATCTGTCTGTTGTTTAAGGCTGCAGAGCTCATGTTTGATACATGCCTGTAAGCCTCTGCCTGTCCGGACTGCTCTCAGCAAAATGCTGTATGTGGCTCATGGATGTATTAATAGACCTGGATACAGTGTGGCAGAGTCAGCTCCGCTGCCAGTTCTGTCCCAGCCGCCAACCACGATACCATTTTGTCCACAGACGGCTGACGACAGGAGCCTCTCAAACAGCACCTTTATTTCTACTTCTGTTGAGCTCTCTCGCTGTGTGTGCTGGGTCAGCAGCTGTCATTTGTGCATGTCCTCGGGGTCTCGATTAGAAAACAGGAAACAACCTAGATTAACTACAGTACCCACAATCCAACACTGCCATCATCCATCACTGCACTTTAATCCTGACAGCCGTCTGCTTGTACCACTGTGTCCTGCAGCACCTGCACGTCTCTCCTCCAGCTTGTACCTGAATCCTGATGATTTTGTGTGTGAGCCTCAGAATTGAAGTTTCTGTCCCTGAATTACAGCTGCTGTTTCCTCTGATGATGTGTGTCTGTACTGGAATAGAAAATCATAACCCCCCCCCCAAAAAGACAGCTCGGTCACAGTCGGTTACTGCTCAGATTATTCGCTGTGGTATAAATTCAGCCTATTATGTGTTTTTAAAGCTGGTTCCTAATATCCAGTGTATGTGAATGAAGCTATTTATTTGAAGTTATTAGTTATCAGTGTTGGTACTTTAAGTTGCCCCTCTCTGCCTGCAAAAGGCTGTCACATGAGGTGTGTAGTATCAGTGAGTTGGACAAAGAGCAACAGGCTGCCATCCTGATACCAGAACCTGACCTGCACTCAAAAGAACACTTAGACCTAACTTACTTAGAAAAGTTTACATTTTACCACATCTGCAGTGCAGATAAGACATGTTTTTACTAAGTGTAAAAAGGAGAAAGTCAGTTTTTTTTCCTCCTTCAGTGCATGTATGCATCATTGATTCAGTATGTTCAGTTGAAACATAGGTATCAGTATGTCAGCCTGTGCCCAGGTTTGCCAAACACTCCGTGTCTGACCACAGTCTGTCAGAGGCTTGAGTTGCCTGCTTATCTTGGAACTGTTTGTTGTTACTGCCAGACATAAAGTAATTTCAGAAAACCTGGTATTTTTGGCTGGATCTGCATGCAAAGTGAAAATCTGGTATTTAACCCTGTGTAGCCAAAGCTCAGTCTGCCCTTAAAATGTGAGGTTTAGGTCACAACTGCTTCAAATGCACTGTACTGCATTTAAGCATGAACATTTAAAGTGCCTCTCACTTGGAGCTAAAGGTCCTTCATATCATATCTCAACAGTTTGTCAGCATGTTTGGGTCAAACAGGGTTAGACATTGGATTTGCTTGAAGCACCAGAATAGTTTTGGTAAGTTAGGTCCTTTCTGTTGAGATTTGAAGCTGCAGGTATTAGTGTGTACCCTCCTAAGTACTATTTGTTGTGTAAGATGTTCTACATATCACTGGATGACTGAGGAATAAAGTTTGTGACATTGACTTGGCTCTGTGTTCTGCTGTTGAGAGAGATGAGGGCTCCGTGAGCACGACCTCACCAACCGTCTTCAGAGGAACTTTCATTATTAATGGATCACGGCACCCTCTAATGGCGGTATTCAAAACTTGCTCTCCCTTCGAAATATTTACACATATACATGCGGGTGATTCATTTAGTTGTTTTTATTAAAAACAAAAGTAGACAACAATATCAAAAATCACATAAAACCTGTTTCTGGAGGTGGCAGACTGTAGAAAGCTCCACTGCCACATATGAGACTACTTTAGTAAAGGTGCACAGCGAAGGACAGACACGCTGACACCTGATCAGCTGCAGTACAGAATGTTCTGCCTACCACACACAGTGGTCCTCCTCTCCCTGATGAACACACAGTTGATACATTTATATGTGTATTTACAGTAATGAGCAGACAACAGAACGGAATGAACAGCCTGGACAGCTCTAATTTGGATCAGCCTCGTGTACAGATGTTCACTGGTACACATCCAAATAAAGGTAAAGTTCAAATGGAAGTGATGTGAAGGTGCCCAGCTCTACAGCTGACTTCAGAGCTGTAAGGCACATGAATAACACTCAGATTAAAAAAATAGTGACTGAAATAAGTGTTAACTAAAATAATCTGTACCTCTGGGACTCGAGTCGATGTGTGACTGAGCAGCCTCTCATGTATGCATGAGTCGTATTTTGACACAACATACCTTTGAGATGCTCAAAACTCGGTGACGTGGGGGAAACTCTGCTTCGGCTGTGTCCTAAATCCAAACGTGTTGACGTTTACATGTTCAGTTGATTAAAATACTGTAGCTGCAAAATTTGTTGCAGATGACATTTTTTCTCTTTCAAAAGTCAAATACGTTTCATTTATTACTACAATAACATGAAGTTAACAAGTGGAAAGAAAACATAAGAAAAAAGCTGCTATCAGAATCTACATATTTGACTGTGCACATACAGAAAAGGTTTGTTTTGAGTCCTGATTCTCGCTGATTTCTGCTTGGAAATTCAAAACAAGACAAACATCTCATCTCTAATGAACAGACATAACACAGCTCACATGCTGTGTGCGTTTCCGCGCCCAGCATTGTCAAAGCACAGGTCATTTAGCCTCCTGTCCGTTACATCATTCAAAATGTGACGGCTGAAATCACCAAACCAAAATGGTGCTTTCTGCTGGAGGTGTGCTCAGTGACATGTGGGGCTGACGTCACATCTGTCCTGATGAGTTCTGGCGGTGAAACAACTGTGATGTGGGTGCGATGGCGACTTTTAAAAACTGAACCTACAGAGAAAAAGAGCGGAGCTTCAGAGTCCTTCCAGAAGTTTGTATGAGTTTCTGTTCAAACTGTGGTGAAGTCGTGATGTTTGGAGACTGCAGCCGCTGCAAGGGAAAGCTCCACTCCTCTCGTTCTCATAGGTCAAATTTCTACGTCGCTCTCTTTGTCGTTGTCGTGGTCACCGTCGTAGAACTCATTGGCCGCCTCCGGCCTGAGGAAGTGACATTATTGACAGCCAGTTAGACACAGGAAGGATTCAGAGGTGAGAGAAACGCCCTTTTCGCTGCCGCTTAGCATCGAAGTGTACTGACCTGGTGTAGTTTTCCTCGCCCCCCCTCTCGTCGGGGTCGGGCTCATCGTTGCGTTCGTAGCTCAGCATGTCAGAGGGAACGTCGTGGATCTGGACGCTGGGCGCGTGGTTCAACATCTTCAAGTTCTCAAACACTGTCTGACGGATCTGCTCCAGATACTGCAACAACATGTGCACACGTTTCAGACTGCGCAGTGGATTTATGTGATCTGTCACCTTTATGTACTCAACAAACAACTGTTAGCATTGTTAAAGCACTTTAAATATGCAGAGGTGATGCAGCTCAACGCTGACACGTGTGCTGCAGACACTCGACTCTATTGTAGCAAATAAGTGTCTCTCACCTGTCTGGAGTTCTGGTTCTCTATCCTGGTGCTAACATCAGGGTGCAGCGTGAAGTCTGGAGCAAAGTACTCAAAATACTCTGCAGAGGACAGAAACAAAGGATGGAGAGAATCCAGAGAGGTTAGGAAGGGGAGAGAGGTGGTTTATACTTATCTTAAAAATGATTTCCACTGAATTCTCCCCTGAGAAATCAGATGCTCAGACATAAAGTCGAAGTGCCACTGCTCTTCCAACAGGTGGCAGTAAAGATGGAAAACGCTGCCCAGTAAACACATTTTCTCTGAGCCACAGAAACATGACAGGACTCTGATCCTGAATTCACTCTGGGCAACAGAAAAGACACTGAGGTAAACAGTAACGGACTCACCGCTATAAGGCAGCTCATCACTGATGGATTCATCCAGGAGCAGAGACGTCTCAAAGGTCCTGCAACAGAACAAAGCAGCCATGATTTAAATACCAAAGCCTCATGACCACTGTCACCTCGTCACAAAAAAAAATGTAAATAAGTATTTGAATGGTTTGAACTTTTAAGAAGGAATAATCAAAAGTCAATTTTGGACAATTTTAACAGTCCCAAACATAATACATAGACGTCTTTGACATGCTGTCAAAATTGTTCACATTCTGTTATTTCATTTTTTGAACGTTTTACACTAAAGTTCTGGCCGTGTCGGCCGCAGTGCCGATCGGACTACTTACCAGCAGCGAGCAACGTTCCTCACTGTGTATCCTCCTCCTCCCAGCACCAGCAGAGGAATCTTAAAACTCTTCACAAACTCCACACACTCACTGAGAGACAGGGAGCACAGCAGACAGACATTAATACATTCATTTAAACTCTAAATGTGATCTACACATAACATGTTGGCATTGTGCACGCACACACATAATACACTGTGTTAATACCAGTCAAATCACGTCAGTGTTTACAAAGACAACGTGTGTAACAAATCAAAATTCTATGACATGCAATCAGAGAAAAGATGTGATTATCATGTGATCTGTGACCTGGACCAAGAAGCCAGATTAGTTTGTTAGCCAGCTGTCTTTGGGCTCACTTTTAACCCTGCTAGATCACCATGGTGACCTATGCTGCATGCCGAACCAGTGTTGAAGCAGGTTCACTTCAGAGGATTAGATCAAAACCTGCCAACAGCCTGACCAGTGACCAATCAGATCACTGGAAAATTGATTGGTGCATGATTAAACAGATCACTGGACGACGTTCTAATGAGTCCGTCTCACCCGTGTCCTCGTATGCTGAGGTTGAAGCAGCCCAGTCGGTCACAGCCCAGAGAATCTGCTCCACACTGGAAGGAGAACAACACGCAGCGATCATCCCACGATTCCCTGAAGCCTGACAGCCTGATTATTCATTTTATCATGGCCAGATCACACTAGAACAGAAGCACCGTCGTTTCCTCACACACACAGACCAAATGATGCATTAGAGCTCCAGAATTACTCACTGACCTGTAGAACGATGCAGGTCGGCTGGTAAAAATCCACCACCTGCTTAATAACCGGCTGGAACAGCTGCCTGTAACCTGAAACACACACATACGCTGGTCATGTCTCACATGAGGACAAGTTGACAGCAGTATGAATCTCCAGAGCGACTGACAGTCAACACAGTAACGATGCAGCTTCATGTGTTACTCTGCACAAAGCTTTTAAACTGAAAACATGAACTTAGTGCAGGAAGTGAGCCCACTCTGGTCATCGATGCCGTCTCTGAGAGGAACATTGAGGCAGTAGTAGCGGCCACTCTCTGCTCCCACCTCATACATGTCACCTGCAGCAAACACACACGTACTGCATTAATACACACGTATACAACTTGCACTACAGATATGTTCACTCTCAGCCAAAGTAAATCTGCCACACAGGCGAATGGCACTTTCAGAGTCTGTACAGAAAGGTCCACAGTGTACTTGAAACAAACAAACACTGCGTGAACAAGCTGTGAGATACATAAAGCTGGCCGCACCTGTTCCTGGAAAGAAGTAGTTCCCGTATTTGTGGAAGGACACTGTCATGACGCGGTCAGTCAGGTAGAAGGCTTCCTGTACGCCGTCACCATGGTGAATGTCTATGTCGATGTAAAGAACCCTGGGGTGGTATCTGTAACAAACACACACACACACATACACACATACACACACACACACACACACACACACACACACACACACACACACACACACACACACACACACACACACACACACACACACACACACACACACACACACAGCTGTAAAGAGAGAAGCAGACGCAGCAAGCACCCGATGAAGGTCATTCAGGAGCATCCTCTTACTTGAGCAGCTCCAGTATACTGATGACGATGTCATTGACGTAACAGAAGCCTGAAGCCTGCAAACAGAGCATTCGTGTTAGCCCTCATTCACAGGTGAATGGAAAGTGTTACAGGACTTTCTTCTGACCTCAAATTTTTTGGCATGGTGCAAACCTCCGGCCCAGTTGATGGCAATATCGCAGATCTGTAAAATAAAGTGGAATGGGATCAACACAAGGTCATGAAGTCAGTCTGCCAGTCGAGCTGCAGCCATGTTGCTGCTGTTTCAGTTCAACAGAGACGTGTGAACACTGTTTGACGGTGGAATGTGCAGTGATTTAGGTATCAGCTGTGAAACACGTTCATCTTAAACCACCAGCTGCTGAGCAGAAACCACACAGCAGGACAGGAAGTTGTCATGGCAGCAACCAAAACACAACCCTGTTTCCAAAAAAGTCAGGAAGCTGTTTAAAAGAGACAGAATGTGATGATTTGCAAAATACTGAAACCCCTTATTTAACTGAATATAGCACAAAGACAACATATCAAATGCTGAAGCTGAGAGATGTCATTGTTTATTTAATTTGATGAATTAAAAGAATTTGATGCCAGCAACATGTCTGAAAAAAGTTTGGACAGTGGCAACAAAAGACTGAAAAGTTGTGAAATGCGAAAAGAAAACAGCTGCTGGAACATCTCACAATGAATGAGGTTAACTGGCAGCAGGTTAGTCACATGATTGGGTCTATAAAGAGCCTCCCAGAGAGGCTGAATCTGTCTGAAGACTCACCACTCTGTGACAGACTGTGCTGGTAAACAGTGCAGCAATTGAACGATAATGTTTCTCAATGTAAGTTTACAAAGAAATTTGAGATTTCATTGTCTGCAGTACATAATGCCATTAAAAGATTCAGAGAATCTGAAGAAATCTCTGTATGCGAGGGACAAGGCCGAAAACCAGGATTGGCTGGCCGTGATCTTCAGGCGCTCTGATGGCGCTGCACTGAAAACAGACACGATTCTGCAGAGGACATCACTGCATGAGCTCAGGAACACATAACCATCGTCTGTGAACACAGTTCATCACTGCTGAAACTCTATCATGGAGGGAGGAAACCGTTTATGAACCAGGTCCAGAAACGCTGCCGCCTTCTCTGATCCCGAGCTCATTTAAGATGGCCTGAGGTGAAGTGGAAAATTTGAAATTCTTTTTGGAAATCATGGACGCTGCATCCTCTGGACTAAAGAGAAGAGGGACCACTCGGCTTGTTATCAGCGCACAGTTCAAAAGCCAGCATCCCTGATGGTATGGGGGACATTATTGTACGTGGAAGGGCCACCTGAACATTTATGAAGGCTCCATTAATGTTAAACCTTGTATACAGGTTTTGGAGCAACATGTGCTGCCAAGTAGATGACATCTTTTTCAGGGAAGGACTTGTTTATTTCAGCAAAACAAAGTCAAACTACATTCTGCCCATATTCCAACAGCATGACTCCTTAGCAAGAGAGTCCGGCTGCTAAACTGGCTGCCTGCAGTCCAGACTTGTCACCCATTAAAAATGTTCGACGCATTATGAAACATAAAATTGTACATCAAGCAAAAATGAGAAAACAATCCACTTTTACACTGACAGCAGTTGATCTCCTCAGTTCTCCAAAGCTTGCAGAGTGTTGTTTAAAGAAGAGGTGATGCAGCAGAGTGCTAAACATCAGCCTGAACAACTGCTTTCAGACATGTAGCTGCCATCAAATTCTAAATGAGGAAATCATTTTCAAAAACAAAGAAATTTCTCAGTTTCAATATTTGATATGTCATCTTAGTGCTCTTTTCGGTTTAATCTGAGGGTTTCAGTGTTTTGTAAATCATCACATTCTGTTTCTATTTACAGTTTACAGAGTCCCAACTTTTTTGGAAACAGGGTTAAACAGCTAAAGTAAATCAGCGCCTGTGAAGCTTGTGACAGTGGAACTGTCTTTGACTGTGGCAACACCGACTTCAATCATGTTTGCACGTGCGCTGCATTGCTTTGTGTGTGTGTGTGTGTGTGTGTGTGTGTGTGTGTGTGTGTGTGTGTGTGTGTGTGTGTGTGCGCGCGCGCGCGCGCGCTACCTTGTGGTTGAGCTGTGTGGCTCCCTGTAAAGAGGCTCCTGTGTATCTTGAGCAAAATTCAAAAAGACCTGGAAACACAGGACTGAAAGAAAAACACAGGCACAAAATATTCTAGTCATGTTCAGTCACTTCTTTTTGTATGCTATGACTAAATTGCACTGCATGTCAAAAATATTTAATGACTTCAGACATGAGCATTTTCTACACCCTTTTTCTGAAAACTCACCAGTCATCTCCGACATTGAAAGTGTTGAGGCTCTTTGTGAAGCCCTGCATGTTGTTGGGGCTGACCTTCTGGAGGAAGTCGATGTAATCTTCAGAGTGGAACCGACACATGTCGTGCTGAGACGCCTTGTATGGCTTGAACACCTATTTTCATAATGCACAGTATGAAATGTTTTAATCGTATCATGCTCGTGATCTTTGTCCCTCTTTAATCAAAAGAGTGAGTGTTGATTGTGAGAAGCACCAGCAGGACGTGAAGTGCTAACAAATCTCTGTGCAGCTCACCATCATTTTCTTGTAGAGTCCATAGTGCAACACCAGACTGTGAGTCAGAGACAAACGGTGAGGCTTCATGGGATGGCCAGCACCTGAAGTGTGCACGCACGGACGGGCACGCCCGCACACACACACACACACACACACACACACACACACACACACACACACACACACACACACACACACACACACACAGAGTTTCCACATTATAGTGCAGTTATTTCACTAATGGACTCATAGCATTACTGACAGCATGACATGGTTGTATTTGTTACACTTACAACACGATGGATTTAACAAAACTAAAATACTCTGAATATCATTTTTTATAACTAGAGTTATACAAGTGAAGACTCTTTGTTGTGATCTGAATATCTTTATCCTTGTGTATTTAAATGTGACGCACCAAAGCAGTCACAGCAAAAGCTTTAAACGCAGGAAACGGACACAAAGTGTTATATCACTTCACTTCAGCTGTCAACATAAAATGATTCGTATTGTAAGCTATTGCAATTAGTACAAAATGACAGTTTTAAACCATTAAAGCTGCTATGGCAACAACTTATACATCACAAATATTAAAATAGGGATATGGCGATCACAGAGTGAAACATGATCATTCAATACAAATCAATGCACATTACTGGTAACATAACGTTAGTTAGCTAAGCAGGTCAGATACTTTGAAATTTACACAAAATGTAGCCATAAACATGAAAAATGTGCTATAGCGAAAAGCAGCACAACATATTTACAAATGCACTGAGAGAGAGTGTGAAGTACGAAAAAATAAAAATAAATATAAAAATAAAACACATCGCTCAAGTTATTAGCATGTAGCTAGCTTACATTAGCGCCATTCCCTTTGTAGGCCTGTGCACTACCATCACCAAACTCACCGTAATGAAAGTTTCCCACGTCTGGGTCATAAAAATAAGATGTTCTGTTGGTCATTCTGAACGAAATGTCTCCCGGTCTTTTTCGAAAATCTGTTCTCGCAGCTATAAACCCCTCATTTTTTCTTTCAATTAGCAGATAGCCGCCATGGTAAACACCGACTCTCTACGTCATCAAACAGCGACAGTGGTGACGGAGAGGGGCGGGGCAGGAAGAGATGCGACAGGAAAAAATAAAAGTCATTTTTATTCCCCTATATAAAATAAACAATGAACGGTTATAGCTTCGTTTACTGAGACTATCTTCGTGTTAACTGTCATTTCTTTTGATATTTTACAGTTATTTTTGAACAATTATTATGATATTATCAACACATTTATTACCACCTCTCTTTACCACAACACCTTTTGATGAAGGTTGTGTTATAGAGGAAATCCCTGAAAATTTGCATTCGTTAAAGGAAGAGCAGTGCTCGACATTACTTTGGAGTGTAGTTAGTGAAAAATATTTGAAAGCATCAAGTTACATAAAGCTGCCCTTTATGACATAAAATCAGTTCCTACTTTGTGTTAAATTTGTTAATGACAGAAAGTAGCTGTTAATCAGTGTGGCCCTTTCCTCTGTGGATGTGTGGCATTGCCAAATTGATTTTATGCTTTGCAGACAAAATATGAAGTCATAGATCTATTAAAAATGCAAACTACGTGAATTTAAATCAGTCCTTTTGTGGGTATTTCAACATATGATGTAACAGCCTGCTATAAGAGCTTTAGTAATTGAATCACTTGCTGTAACAGATCAACCAAAAATAATGGGGGACCCCTTAATGGTTTGAATGTCTGCCTCATTACTGTAATTCAATTATTTTCTGTACTCACAGGTTTCTTAATTTGCTGAAAAATGGGCTAATACAGGCACTCAAAAAAAAAGGGGGGGGGGGGGGGGGGGGGGTCAGTTTGGTTTTTCAAAACACCTTCAGGGTTAAACCAAACAGAATGTACTGTACAAAGATGGATTTAATTCTGAAGTGCTTTTTCAGACACCTAGATTTTTTTCCATTGGTATCCAAATGTTGATTGTGACTGACAGCAGCAAAACAGTACAGGTGAAGAATCTGTTTTTGCGCTGGCTGTGTCCAGCCTGTTTAAATCATCATGTAATGTTTACCATTGAGCTGTTGTCAAAGGATTTCTATAGTGTCATAGTGTTAATCATCTGATTTTGACACCATGTAGTGATGTTAGGCAGAGGTAAATATTGTACTTTTTACTGCACTACATTTATCTGACAGGTGGAGTTATTAGTTACTTTAATTAGGTAGCTTAAATTAAGATTGTCACCTACAAAACATATCCTTATAAATTAAAGCAGTGAGTAGCATTTAGTCGCATGTTGTGATGAGGTTCCAGATTGCAAATAGCTGAATACTCCTCATCTCACCCCTCCCTTTCCATGCAGGACAATCTATGGTGTTTGTGAAACTCACAAAAAACACAGTGTTTGTTTTGTCCATTTTGTACTGCTGTAGAAACATGTAGAAACTAACTTATGAATTGGCAACTACTTTGATAATCATTTTATTTTCCATGGAAAAACATTGTCATGGTTCACAGATGTGAGGATTTGCTGCTTTTCCTTTCAATGATTTCAATCATCTGTATTTATGTGGAATCATTTAGATATTTGAATGTTGGTTGGACAAAACAAACATTATGAAGGTGTCACATTGGGCCCTGGCCCCCTTGTATAAGACTAGTTTTTACTAACATTTTCAGTACTCTTACTTGTAACAGAGGATTTTTGCACTGTGGTATAAGTGCTTTTACTCAAGTCCACCCACACCCTCCCTGTTTCTTTCCACAGTAAAGAATAAAATCTGTGTGTGTGTGTGTGTGTGTGTGTGTGTGTGTGTGTGTGTGTGTGTGTGTGTGTGTGTGTGCGCGCACGCACGTGCATGCGTGCGTGTGTGTGAGATGGCAAGAGCAGATGTGCCCGAGAGGTCTACCAGCACAACGTTACACAGACAGGGTCATGTGTGTGTATGCACAAACGTGTGTGTATGAAACTCTGTGTATGACAGCTAAACTGTTGAGAGAATTAAATGTGATTTATTACACCCTCCAAAACGCTACACACACACACACACACACACACACACACACACACACACACACACACAAACTCACTAACATGCAGTCACATGAACCAACAAAAGGAGGAGCGAATGATTTGTTGATGATATGTTTCTGTTGTGTATTCTCTGAAATGCAACTCTTGGTTATTTTCATTACTGATTAATCTGTCTGATTTTTCTGGTGATTCGATTCATCTTTAGTTCATTAAATGTCAGAAAATAGAGAATCTTCACTTTACAATGATACGAAACAAAATAAAGCTGCAGGTCCTTGTATTTGAGAGCAACTGACCAGCAAATGTTTACCATTATTGCTTGTTAACCATTATTGCTTGTTAAATAACTTTGACAATCAATAATTATTGACATTGTTGTCAATTAAATGATTTTGTGTTTCTCGGCTAATAATTGAATCGTCTAATTATTACAGATTTTTCTTTTCTTGTGACTTTAAGTTAGGATTTAGGTTGTGCAGACTTTTCCTGCTGTTTTGCTGCACCTGATCGAGGGATACTATCTAAAGTACATGGAGTTTGGTGACCCAGCGTAGCTCCAACTTTGCTCCAACAAAATGAAGACATTTGTGACCTTAAATTTGAAGTGGTTAGTGTTTGTGAAAGCATAATATATGGAGAGATTTGTCCAGAAACCAGCAGTTGGTTTATTCCCTATCTTAAGTCAGAAGAATATGATGACTTGGTGATTTACACACTTGTTTAATCTTGTATGCTTCATGTGAGCTGAAGCATTTTTAAACTTATTGAAGCCTATTTTCATATAATTAATGTAGATGCTCAGTTAAAGGTTCTCCATGGAGCGTTTGACTAGTATTAGCTCTATTTTTTTGTGTTGGTCCCATTTTGTTTGCTCTTTTGCACACACGCAGGGTTGCACATGCATGCAGTTGATGCAAAACATATTCCAGCCAATGGCTTTGCACTGATCAATAGGTGGTGGTAACATGTCAAGAAACATAATAATGCACCAAAGAAGGCTATTAGTTAGTAGTATACAGTTAGTATACACAGATAGGAATAACACAGGTCATTGCTGAGGAAGGAAATCTATTCAGTACATTGCTAGTTGTCAAGGATTCACAGTGTGTTTTAGTGACAAACTCTGACTGTGAGGAGAAACGTGTGTGTCCAAGAAAGCTCCACAGGGCAGCTTTAATGACATATTCAGATAAGATGCTGAAGACATCACCTTGTTGTTAGAGGACCTTGGGGTCGTATTTGTGTCCATATCTAACAAAGATGAGAATGGTTCAGTTTAGGCAGACCATACTGTACATGTTAGGCCCTAGAACACATAAGGAAAGCTGAATTGGATACAGATTACATCAGCACAGATTAGACCAACGCAAAGATACTGTATTGAATCTCTGTCTCCATGGAAATAAAAGTTTGACTCCCCATGAAATCACTGTGAACACGGCAACATGTGTGTATGAGAGAGAGAGAACTGCTTATCCATGACTTCTGGAGAGTGTGATGGAGAGGCTGGCGTTAATTTTCATTCATATAGTCACGCTGCCTCGCCTTCACGAGCAGAATTTGTGTTGGCTTGTCGGCTGTTTTGCGTTGGAATGTCTGGTTGTAGATTTGACTTTCTCTCTTCTGCTTGTTTGCTGCCCCCCCCCCCCCCCCCCCCCCCCCCCATCTCTCATCTCTCTCTGCTGCCTGCAGCTAAATGGCTGAGCTTACATAGATTCAGGTTACAGTAGGTTCAACAGGTGAGCTGCAGATTATGTTAGTGTGTGTGTGTGTGTGTGTGTGTGTGTGTGTGAGAGAGAGAGAGACAGAGAGAGAGAGAGAGAGAGAGAGAGAGAGAGAGAGAGAGAGAGAGAGAGCAGATTTCAACCTGGAATCCCCCTCATTTATGGCTAATGTATTCTATTTTTCTTTTCAGGAAGTGAGGGTCATTTGTCTTCTGTGGACATCATGTCACACTCACATGGGTCCACCTGCTCTTTTGAGATGTATTAATTTCAGCCTGCATTCATCAAAACCAAGGCCTTGATGTTAAAATGGAGAGAGCTGCTCGTGTTCTGTTTCTTCATCAGTTCCAACCACTTATTTCTTTATTTTCCTCTTTTCTTTCTTCTTTCTTTCTTTTCTTTGTTTACCAAATTTCACAGGAAAGTATGATGATTCTAGCGCACTAGAAGTCACCTGGATTTTATGTCTCTGTGTACACAAAGTTGTGTTTTTTCCTGGCAGAGGACCACAGTAAACCAGGTCTCCTTGCTAGAGCATAGCAAATCTTATGCTAATAGAAAATACTAACAGAACTAATAAAAAATAGGTTTCTGCTACCAGAGATAATGGGTATCCTGTGGTAGAATAAAGGTATACTGGTATTACTGGTATACTAGACAAGGTTTTACTTCTTGATACATTATTTTACTGGCTGACAAAATCATGTGTATCAGGAAACTTGTTCCAGCAGTGCTGTCCTTACCCATTATTCATCCTGTATCAGAAGCATAGTCTTGCTTGTTTAAAACTTTAATAACAGTGTAGCATGCCTGATGAAGAGCAGCCTGTCAAAGTCTGTATTTGCATAGCTATCAAGTCAGTCTGTGCATTTGTGTGTGCACGCACATTCGCATGTGTGTCTGCCTCATCCTTAGCTGGCTTGTTTTGGCCTCAGGGTCCAACTCTGTTCTGTCAAGCATCTGTCTCTGCCTGTTTGTTGAAACACACACGTACTCCCTTTGACATACACACACATACATGCACGCACACACACACATACAGACCACACCACCAAGTGCCATCAACAACTCATTCCTGTATGTCATTGCCTTGGAGATATATACACTATAAAGAGATGCTAGGCTTTATCAATGACACAAAGTGGTGACAGCCTATGTTGATGTGGGTACACACACACACACACACACACACACACACACACACACACACACACACACACACACACACACACACACAATACACGCATGTTCAAAACATTAGACTGTTATAAATACGGTGCAAAAATCAAGGCATGGCTGCAAAAGTTCTAATTTATTTCATCATTTATTTATTTCCCCTTGTTTATTCAGGGACGTTTCACTGACAGGACGACTGTCTTATGCAGGAACGCCCTGATCGCATTTCCACAGTTACACACATTCACACCTGGAAGCTGCCCAGTACAACCACCGTCTCATCTGCAGCCACTGAGCAGCTCTATTGGAGCGATGGGGCTTAATTTACCATTTGTCAACAATTTGCTTGGAGCGTCTTTCAGTACATGCATGGCTTTGGTCTCTTTTGAAATCTAACACTCTGCTATCTGAAGAAGTCAGAATCACTGTAAGTGCTACTGGCATTGTAATAAAAGTCTGAACACAGTGAAGTACGTTTTTGGCAAACAGATGCCAGCAGAGGACGTTGTCTGGGACTTATTAGCTGGAAAACACAATGGGAACACAGCATGAAGCCTTACACTAGTCCAAGTTCAATAAAAAACCCTAACAATACTAGAGAAAATGAACATTTTGTTTTTCTAATGTTATAGGCATTCTCTAAAAAAGGGGCAATTAATTTGGTTAATCTAGATAAGCATTTATATTTATATTTAGGCAATTCATAGTTAGGACATCTATCTTTATGTTGAGGTCATTCACTATTTTTATCATTTCAGGCTATCTTTAATATCCCTATTTGCACTCAATTCCATGTTTTGGCTGTAAAGTTACCCACTGAAGCAGCAAGTCCTTTTTTTCAGAATTTCATTGGCTATACGAAGCACCAGTCACCTGCACAATAGGTGGCAATTGGCTCGATCTTTACACAAAAGAAGAGAAAGAAACACTTCCTTCCAATGCAGATGGGTCAGTTTGCTGCAGCCATTTTGAAACCAACAAATTAATTATAACTCAGACAATGTGGAAGATATGTATGATGCCGACCAATGTGAAAAGATGAAACCACTTTCTGTGGATTGTTGTAGCGTTTTGGACAAAATACTTTACTGGACTGGATCGTCTGGATATTTGGGTAAGGTTAGGATGGTGGTAACGAGGGAGGGGCTACAGTAGCACTGCTTTTTCACTTTCCCCACCCAGATTTATCTTGCCAGTCCAGTTGGATTGAACCAGCTATCCTCTGATCACGAGCTTGGCCTTCTAACCTTTAGTCCACTGCCAAGGTCACCAGATCACTTCACAAAGCTGGCTAAAAGCTGTGTGTATACTGTAGCTGTCAGCAACTTGCTGTGACAACTCTAAAGTTTATGCATTTCATCCACAAACCAGGGGCATGTGTTCACAGTGGTGCTCTAAAACACTTCATTTGGTTTTCATTTTCCAGACCCTCAGACTGAAAGTCTCAGAGCAGGCCTCTGAAAGTGGCTGAAAGACGAGGGAACCTTCATGTAAAGTCCAAGTTTTGCCATGCAGCTGATCATGAATGAGTCAATGATTTGTTATAAGATGTTCTTTTTCCTATGTTGCAGAGCAGCTGCTGCTTGCCATCACTACAGCACAGCATGAGGCCTAAAGCCCTGGTGGTCCTGACATGAGTTACCCAAACCAACAAAAAGTCAGGTCATGAAAATCTGATTTGCATCTTCACTTCCTGCCATAATTACACCACTTTGAAGCTGCTGAATGTTACACACATCAACAAAATGAGTACGGCTGAAGATGAAAACATCAGACAAAACCATTTTGACCTCTGAGAAGGACAAATCTGCAGAGACATATATGTCACTCTTCCAGTATGCATATTGAGAACTGGCTTAATCTTAGCATGCTGTAGAACTGAGTTTGTTGACTGTTGGACTTAATTCGTTATTAATCTGGTGGAAGGTATGTGTATGGGTAGCCTTTTTCTAGTGTTGATTAATAGGGTTGCTTATTTTTGTTTATTCTGCTAAGTTATACTTCGAATTGAGGAACAAATATAACACACTGCTAAATGCTGAGCTTGTCTTGTGGGAGTTGGCAAATGTTCTGTCTAGGAGTCTGTCCAAGTTGGTCAGGCATAACAAGTGTCAGCCATAGTGAGAAATTTGGGCTTAAATTTGTTCAAGTCCATTAAAACCAGATATACTCTCACAGATATACAGGTACTTGATTCCAGCAGTCCTAAGTGTGTATGCAGTGCTCCATAACGTTCCACCAACTTCATTTCGCTCCAGGAGGTGCACATCAGCCTGAGTCTCCTCCCTGGAGTCTTAATCATCCATGACCTCACCTGCTGCATGACAGATGTGGAGAATCGCACCACCTGTGATCACACACATACGACATAAATTAAAGATCGGTGTCCACTTCCTTGAAGAATAAACATCACATCTTTTAGTCCAGCAGAGGCCTAGAGAAGGGGTGTCACTGGGTGTGTGCAGGCAGGTATAGCTACCATCCTGATGGTTCAGTAACCAGGAGGGTGGAAACTGATTGACAAGCTTGTTTGTGCATAACGTGTGTTTGTTACTTCAGTGCCAGTATGACAGCCATCAATTTCACGCAGTAGTTAATGCCTCATGGGCAGTCGAGGGTGCAACGCTTCACCCAGTGCTGTTGAGTGCTGCTGCTGTCAGTCAATGATGAATGATTTAGTCCTGGAAGCTGAGTCACTGAACTGCAGCACCGCCTATCACCTCATGGTGGTCTTAATGATAACAAAAATATCTGTCGGCATCAGCATGCCTCTTGTTGTACATTTGACCATATGTTCATTAGGACACAGTAGTGTGTACGGCAAAGTCTGACCTACAGTAAGTAGCCAATAAGGGCTTCTTCAACCACTTTTAAAACACACAGTAGAACCAATGGGACCTTTTGGACCAGAAAAGAAGGGCTGCTTTGTACGTGTTGGTATACAAACTAAGCATAGCAGGGTTTAGTGAAGAATTTGCCATTAAAGAAATGACCCATTACACGGCATTAGTGCTGACCACCTCTGAACGTGGTGCCTATTTTAAGAGGATCAGATACTGTTATAGCACAATGAAGAGAAAGAGTTATAGGGAGAGATTGTGCAGCAACTATGTACAGTGAAAGCAACATTTTTTCACCACAGTGAAAGCAACTTACACAAACCCAAGTAGAAACAAGATCATCCTGCTCCTTAAGGGCTTGTAAAGATGCAATGATTGATATGATTCATGACTATGACTTGAGCTGCTGATCACAAAGTTCACAATGAGTCCACTCCAAATGCTGATCAGTTCCACAAGGCCTCCCTGACAAAAAGCCAGGCTCCTCTTCCAACATGTTACTGCCATTCCCATACTGCCCTCTTCACGCTCACTACATTAAATGTATTTTGCAGCTGAAATTTGCCAGATATGTATAACATCAAAACATGATTTAATGTGATACATTAATTTTTTCTCCAGTAAAAATCATCAGGTCAAAATTTCATTCTGTTCAGTATTTTGGTTTATGTCCAAATACCTAAACCAATGAAATCAGCTTCAGCTGTACTTCGTGTTTTTACTTTACTTAGCAAATATTAGCTCTTACAATGCATCCTGAGGGGGGCATTAATGCTTGCACCAAATTTCATTGCAGCCCTTCCAATAGTTGGACCAAATTGGAGAACCAACAACCAATCATTTCAATCGCTAGAGCAGGAAAAGCTAAACCATTATACATCATCAGCTGCTTACCCAGAGCAAAGAACGCCACCCACATCCCAGTTATAATAAATCACTCAGTGAGATACAGGCAATAAAAACCTACATCACACTGTAAAAGTCTTCACAGTGCAACACACACATTCATGTATTTACTGATAGATAAATGAACAGTGAAATCCTGACAACAGTTGTCATGCAAACAAATGCCAAAAAAGCATCACGTTACAGCTGCCTGTGTATGAAGCAATCTGGCTTGGGTTTGAGATGTAGAGCAAGACAGAAGTGATTAAGAGTAGTTTAATTAAGTGGATTGATGGGGAATTGATTGGCAGGAAGCTCTGACAAACTGTCCACGCGACAGACATTTTCTGCCATATGAAAACTTTCTGAGCACTTCAGTGTGAAAGCTGAGATCAATGTTCGACTCTTCAGAACAAGAAAAAGTTTCTTTCCCTTGTGTCTCTGTTTTCTCACCACAGTCTTCATAACTTTGATATTTTAACTTTGATATTTTTTCCTTAATCTTTTTAATATTTTCATCATAAAATCATATTTTTTCTGCTGTACTGCCTGCAGCACTGCAGAAGCTAAGAACTATAAAATCTGACAGACGGCCCTTGATTACAGCTTTGCTATGCAAGAAACACACTCATCTTATCAAGTGAAGTCAGCAGTGGGTTAAAGAGAGAAGCGTGTTGCAACCCTTGAGGCTCCAGATTTGTCCTGTTTGTTGAAAAGAAAAACTGGTGTCAGGTTTTGTCATCGAGTTCACGGAGAAGCGACAAACCAACATGGAGCCCTCACTGGCAAAAACCTGACTTCAGCACCAGCAGTGTGAACGCTAAAATGGGCTCATATGTGATTCTAGGGAGCAATTAAGTTGATAGGAGAGACATAAAAGATAAAGCAATCTGCTAATACTTTGAGGAATACCATGAGCATGACTAACATCAAGCTTCATGGAACAAGGAGAGACCTGTTGCAGCAGGCAGGGCTGGAAGATGTTTGGAAGTGTTCACAAATGTGGAGAAACCTCACTGTCATTTCCATCAGGAGATTTTTATGAAGAAAAAAAAATATTACACCTTGTCTTTATGGTAATTACTTGAAAATTGAACATACTAAACTGAACATACTGAATATAATTATGTACATATTTTTTGATAATTGATCAGCTTTGTTTTCTCAAGCGAGATCTCCTCATTCTGTGCCCTGCCTTCACACAACGCAACAGAAATGATAAGATATTGATAGAAGAGATCTTTTAATGGTGATGGATGTACAGTAAACTCTGTGTGGGACAATAATATCCCACACAGCGACTGCATGCTTTTGCTATTACTATCTAACAATTATAAGATTAGATTTAGATTCATTTTAGATTAGATTTAGATTCATTTCTTTCCCTGAAAGAGCTGAAAGGTTTCAAGCCATATGAGAACAGAAAGTGATGAACCTGCCATCACAATTGGTGATAATGGGCAGATGTGTTTGCTTGTTTGGCCTTGACTTGATATTCAGAGAGGTTTGTGCTCTTAGTACAAACAACATGGACGAGATGTGCATCCCAGTTTCACTGTTATCTTAGTGAATTATGACATTAGCAGGCCACTTCAGCAAGGATATTTCAACACAGCATTAGTTTGTAGAAAAGAAGAAAAAGCAGCTTAACTCAAGGTCCACTTGCTTTTTCCAGAGCTTTCTTTCAAGA
The DNA here is from genome assembly GCF_039877785.1 of Chaetodon trifascialis. Classification (NCBI taxonomy): domain Eukaryota; kingdom Metazoa; phylum Chordata; class Actinopteri; order Chaetodontiformes; family Chaetodontidae; genus Chaetodon; species Chaetodon trifascialis. The sequence continues at coordinate 9,100,677 of NC_092060.1, forward strand.
GTATCTTTGACTGTCACTGACAGAGAAACATTGTACAGCCACAGAAAGACCAAGGCCATTCACATCCGACAGCAGGGACAGAGGCTGCAGTCCTTCCTCAGTATACAACCACCTGTCATCATGTGACAGAAGTTCCACACTTCATTCATCAGTCATGTGATGCCAAATGAGTAAACTCCATGAATGGGGGAATGTTTTTCAGAAAACCAGCTACTCAGATCTCTCTCAGCTTCAGGAGTTTATACAATCTTATACAAGATGTTACTTTTTAACATTCCTCTTCTGAATATTTAGGTCTGTTTTTCTTAAAAAGTAGAAACTTGAGCTTGTGGAAATATGAAATCGTGCACCACCCTGTCAATGGAGAGCATTAATGTTTTATGGTCCATCAGTCGATGGAATCTTGGCTCCCTGAACGAGTGAGTGAAGGAGAGAAGACAGAAAGTGCGTGACAGGAGAAAAAATGGATGAGAGACATACAGGTGCTTCAGTTCCTTCAGTCTCTGCTCCCATCCCTGCTGACAGATCAACACAGCTGGACTGGATAATCCACAAAGAAAGTACTGGGAAGAAAGTGAGCATGAGAGGCAGCGTAAAAAACAATGAAAGAGAGGAAGAAGAGGAGGAAACCCCTGAGAACAAACACAGAGCCATGTATCACTCAGTAATCTGTGGACTGACTTCTTCAGTGGCAGATTTAAAGTACACATGAGGTATCGCCAGGTTCCAGCTTTCTCAGGAAATCTTACAGAAACCTGATGGACCTGATGATGATGGACTCCATGCCACAAGCATCCATCCATCCATCCATCCATCCATCCATCCATCCATCCATCCATCCATCCATCCATCCATCCATTTTCTATGCCGCTTATCCCTTTCGGGGTTGCGGGGGGGCTGGAGCCTATCCCAGCTTCAATGGGCAAGAGGCTGGGTACACCCTGGACTGGTGGCCAGTCGATCGCAGGGCATGCCACAGGCATTCTAACTTTATTATCAATAACTTATTGATATATATTATTATTATTAAATTATTATTATTTTATATTAAAATGAATATAGGAGCAAATGTCTCTTAGTGACGTTGAATGAATTGCCATCCAGTTTAGTGCAGACTTCATGATCTGATTCTAATGACTTTTGTGAACTTCTAGAGGTCAAAATTGTTATTTGTCCACTACTTAATTTTTGCAGGTATACAGCTTTGTTAGCCAACGTTAGCACGCTAACACTAACTAAGATGACGAACATAGTTCACATTGTATTTTGCTCAACATTATGTCATATTGTCATAGTGAGCATGCTAGCATGTTGAAATGAGCATTTAGGACAAAGCGCTAAGTAGAACCACAGAGCTGCTAGCGTGCCTGTAGACTTTTACAGTCAAAATAAATATGGCACGGACGCAGCGCGACACGTCCACTGTGGCAGAACGCATCTGTTAGAAGCAACTGAAGCTGCTGCTCTGACCGCAGAAGCAGGGCACACCTGTGCAGACATAACGCTGCTTATCTCTATTTTCTCTTACATGGTTGGTCTATTTTTGTCTCTTTACATGGCTATGCAGCCCTCCAACAGGTAAAAACTACATAGTGCTATGTAAAAAAATTGAGTACATGCGTCCATGTATTTCAGCTGTTAGTCTTGTTCTTGTTTCTCTGTCTGTCTTGTGTATGGAACTGCGGAGATTAAGTAGAGAGAAAGACCACATGATAAAGAACTTAAGAGCTTGTGAGAATATGAAAATGAGAGACCAGTGCTGAGAGATTTAAAAGGAATGAATGATACCACCACCAGAACATCACACTGAGGTTAAGACAGAATATTGTAACCCTGAACTTTCAGCTGGCGGTCACAAAGTAAATGTCAGTGAAAGAATGAAAATGAAAACCTACACTAAAGCAGACACACAATAAGCTCATGGTGAAGTTCTTTCTTTCATTGACAATGCTCTGAATGGGCATGAGACACATCACCCCCCCACCCCCCCAACTATCCACTGAGCTGCTGATGTTAGCCAGCAAGCGACATGGGAGTGTGCAAACGTGTGTGTTTGTGTTTAGCTGAGATCTCAGAGCCAATCAGAAACAGTTATTTTTCTCCTTTTTCCTCTCATCTCTGCACATTCATGAAGCAGATACATAAAGCTCTGGGACAAGAACACATTTGTTGCATACATGTTCCTTACATACATGACTTTACGCGGTCTTGGGTAAACTGGCGTCTACTCATGTCTCTCCATTGATTTTGTATGAAATTGCTCTCTCCAGACATTCTTGCAAACATCTTGGAAAAGACATTATAACTGACATTATAACTGTGGATGAAGTTTCCTCCTGCATTGTAAATGTCACTCTCATATTGGCTGATAAACAGTTGAATAAGCCAACATGGTATATATATTTGATGTATGAAACATCTTTATTATACCCTAGTTGGAGTTAATGATGTTCATGCTTTTTAAACAGTAGTTTGTCAATCTGCTCTATTCAGCATCATTTCTGACCTGTTTAACATTTGAACCAGGTCGCTCAGGCACTGTTCATCATAAAGCAAAACCATAGAAATGAGTGTGCACATGCTGCTCCAAAGGGCACACACATTCTCACACACATCAAAAAACAGTTCAAGAAGCCTGTCAAAACAGGATGCAGTTTGTTATTACTTACAATGACCCACTTGTATTTGTGCATGTACGTTTGTGTGCGAGGAAAAAGAATGTGGCACAAGAATGCCGTTGAGATTTGGCCCGTGGAGCTGGCACCAGCCACCGTCATCACAATGATAAACTGATGACTGAACTGTGTATTTATGTGTGTGTCTGTGTGTACAATGCTGTTGGATAGCAGAAAAGTGCAGAGAGAGCAGAGAGAAGGTGCTGAGTGATGTCAAAGTACAGTTGTCTCAGGGATGTCTAAGGATTAGAAAAGAATGAATGAATTCATGTTGTAAATCTGGCAGACATCTGAAGAAACATGTTATTTAATATAAATGTGCAGAATTTTTACATCTACACACAGAGAGCGTCTGTTGGAATGAATGTCCGTGCCATCCTGTCAAGCTTGTCACACTCACATCATCTTGATGCACAGATGCAAAGTTTGCAAGAGCGCTTTAAGGACTTCTTGTCCAGCATGGTTTGAAAAATGAAAAGTCTTTCAAAGGTTTGCCACTTGGCACAAAACACAAAGAGATGAAAAATCAGGACATGACTAAAGTGAGTAGGATTCATCCTTTGGGAACCATGAATGTCTGAATAAAGGTTTGCGCCAATCTACAGTTATCAAAACATTTCACAAATAAACAGGAAGCCAACCTGCAGGTGGTACAGCAGGAACCAGGATCACAAAAGTCAGTCAGGATGTGTTTAACCAACAGACCAACAGACCAACACTGCCATATGTAGAGCGACACTGCCAGTGCACCTAAAACTGGAAACTTCAAAATCTAAAATCTGAAGCCATTTCTATGACAACTGTAAAACTCTGTCTGCTGATGAAGACCATGTGATATGATTGAAAGCTCATGAGCTTTATTCTGATGGTCTGAACTCTCATTTTTCAACTCCTTAACTGCTCCAACAGCGTGTTAACAGGCTTACGTTAAAGGTTTTACAGACTCTTTCATCTCTTTTTTCCCTAAGTGAAGTAAATAAAGTGAAGGTTGGCCTCTGTTAGAAAGACCTATTTATATAGGTTTGTTTAGACTTTGACTTTGGGAAACAAATGAGTATGTCAGCGACTTAAGTGGTTCCAAATGGTACCACCATGATCAAACCTATCACACAGTCAATGTGCACGATATGTTAAGACTCACATTTAGCCGTTACACAGGTTTTGTTATGAAAAGCCCAGACTTAACATTTCTACAGGAAAAAGAAGGCTTCAATCCTGTAAATTGCCATGTCAACACAGCCAAGGTATGGTGCCAGTGCCTCAACACTGCAGATATGACATATGGTTTCAGGGCTTGAGGGACAATTGAACTGTTAAAATGTTCCCATCCTGTTTAATTCAATGTAAAACTTATCTGGGCAGATCAGATGAAAAATACGCACTGCCTGCCAACTTTTTGCAAAGTATGCGTCAGTGTGTGTAGCCGCCGGCCCAGGCTTGATAGCTAAAGACAGATTATTATAATTGGCTAATCTGTATTCAGAAGCTGTAATGTACCTCAAGAGGGAGAAAAGAGAGGAAGAGGGAGGTGCAGGGTTGGAAAGGTGAAGGTGTGTGAAGAGAACAGAGAAAAAAGGGGGAGCTTGAGAGAAGAGGTGAACGGAGGGAGTGAGTGAGAAAGAAAGAACGAACGGAAGAAAGCAAACTGTAAAAAGGAACAGACAGTGATAATGTTTCCATCAGGATTGCCTGTGTGAAATGGAAATCAAGAGTCTCACAGAGCGAGAGCGAGGGGTAGTTAGAGCAGAGAGAGAGAGAGAGGAGATGAATGGAGGAGGTGAAGGAAGGAGCGTAGGTGTAGGAGGGGATGGAGAAACAGCATTCCTGACTCCACAGTTACAGAACAGGATGAGAAAGAAGTTAATCTGAAATCCAGATGCCTTAAAGACCAACAGAGGGTCAAACTTATCCACACACACACACACACACACACACACACACACACACACACACACACACACACACACACACACTGAAGGCACTCCATCCCCTCTCCTGCTCTCTCTTTCACAGACCTCAGGACCTCGGTGGCTTTACAAGTCAGCAAACATCCACAGGACTAAAGCCTCAACTGGATACTTTTGTTTTTACGCCTGTTTTTCTTGTAAAACTCAGACTTTCCCGCCTGCCGTCAAAACTAAAGGACTTGTTTTGGGGTCTGTTTTGCACTTAAACTTTTTTTTTTTTTTTCCACCTCTGGAGGAATTTCCAGGTGAGTCTCTTGTGGTTTTTCTAACAACGACTTGTTAAATGCTCCCAGATGGAGAAGTAACTTTGTTTGGGTTAAGGGTTTTAAGGGTTTGATAGTTTTCAGGACACTGTTTTCTGTACAGTCCTCTGGTTTAATGTGGAGATTCACATTTAATGTTCACATTTAAAATTGCCCTTCACGTGTTGATGCAAAAGCCCAACATCTGCATGAGCTGAATGTTCCTCCAGCGCTTTGAGCCACACTTAACTGAAGTTGATGTATGGCTGATGACTAATTGTGCTTGTTTACAGCTGCCAGTTAGATAAACTGAGGTTGTCTAATGAGTGTCAAAAGGCTGCAAGACCGACAGCTAAAGAGCCACATTTGTCTTTGCAACATCAAAGAACAATGTCTCACTTTGAAATCTGATTTCATACTTTCTGCCACACAGTGACAGATATGACTGGTGTCACAGTAACTCATCTGTTGACTTGTGTTAAGTCAAATTGCTGTTTATATTGGTCTACTGAGAAACTTTTCATACACAGCTACTTGCAATGCTGTGAAATAGAGCTTGTCTTCCAAAGCTTTTGAACTTTTCTGACCTACATATTATGCCCTGTAACCTATTTTTGCCCCCCACCCACCAAAAACAGCTGTAATAGCACAATATTCCCATATGATTGTGTTCAAAGAGGATCTGAAATTGCAAATATTTATATTTGCTAGACTCTGTGCCAGACAGTTTTTGCTAAACACTGGTTGTTGCTGGAAAGTTTACTTTAACCAGGTCCTTTTGGTGAAGTGCATTTGAAATATATTAGTACCAATCACCACTTCAGGCAAACAGACTCTATATAAATACACTCTCAAGTATTTATTAGCCACATGCAGCTTTGTTTTAATGACTAAAGGGGGCCAACGTTCAGTAATAATGAGCCAGAGGAAAGATTAAAGCTCGCTAAACTTCGCCTAGACTGTACAAACTATTTTAGGTTTGTTTTAAAACCACTTGAGCTTCTCTCTGTGATGCTGCAGCAAGCCATGCTAAAACTTTGAGAGATTTACAGCCAATACTTCTTGTGCAAATCTGACAGGAATCTGTCCCTGAAAATAGTTAAAGCAATCAATTAACATGCAGGCACTTACAAATACTCAACAAACGCGCAAAACTTTGTAACACAAAAGGAAAAAAGGACATTTGTTCCATGTTTTTAACCCACATGACTGATTTGACCACATCTGTATATAAAACAGACTTCTAAAACCACCGTGGACTCCTTACCCTCAGAAGTTTCTCAAGAATATTAAAAAGTTGTGTCACAATGTAATAAATTTAAATAAATTACCATAAGACATTTGTTAGTGAAGTGAGGAGGACTAGGGATAATGATCACATCAAAGAAGTCCCCCAAATGTAAATGTTCAAATATGTTTGTCAGTCATAAAACATTTATTTTCAATTCGCTAAATAACCCTCTGGACAAGGTTAGTATCCAACAGCAACACTCCTCACATTATGTTGAAAGAGATTTCTGAATGAGGATATATGGGCAGCACAAGATATTACAGACATGTATGGAAAACATGTGGGACTCATATTGTAGTCCTTTCTTAACATGTGTTATCTTGAATAGAGCAGCTGTGACTCGGCTGGCAGCAGTGTAATGCTTCTGACATAAAGATGTGTTGGCCTCACCTATTCTTCAAGGAATACACCATGCATTAAGGAGCGTGTTTGCTTTGGTTTGTCTATTTACTTGTGTTATATTTGCAGTACTTTTGTCTTCTTGGTTGCATTGTGAATATTTGCAGCACACAAATGATGCTTGTGTTTTCTTAAAGGTCCACTGTGTCAATTTAGTGCCATCTAGGAGTGAGGTTGCAGATTGCAACCAGCTGGATACCCTTAGCATCACCCTGCCCTTCAAGCGTGTAGGAAAGCCTATGGTGGTTGCAAAAAATGCATAAGGTGCTTTCTAGAACCAGTGTTTGGTTTGTCTGTTCTGGGCTAAAGTAAAAACATGCAACATGGTGGACTCCCTCTGTAAATAAAAAGACCTCATTCTAAGATAATGAAAACATGATGATTCTTAGTTTCAGGTGATTATATACTAAAGACAACATAACTATAAATATTAGATTATAGTTCTGCCTATAGATTCCTCTAAATCCTCCACACTGGACCTTTAAGTTGCAGTGCACTGAGCTCTCTTGGCCACCATAAAACTGGCATTTATTAATCTACTTCTCATTGTTGCCGTTTGGTAATATAACCACAGGGTAGCATAGCATCCTACAAGCCCTCCACAGGAGCAGCTTTAACAATGAGGTCAAGGAAATAGTCATGAAAACTTTCTGTCTATGACAGTACGACTGCCATCTGTTTCAGAGTAAGCTTTTGGTTGGGTGTGCGGACTATTCCCAGTAACTGAGATTGCATTGCTAATTACTTATGAGAACAGAAGTGACAAACTCAGATTAAACCACCACATCAGCTTTATTGATTTCATAATACTTTTAGACCAAATAATAAACACAGGACTGTTTACTGCCCAAAAATAAATGAATAAAGTAGTGCTGTCAAAAATATTGCATTATTAACGCGTTAACGCAAATCAATTTTAATGGCGTCATTTTTTTATCGTGAGATTAACGTTCTTTGTGACCTAGTTTTTTATAAGCTGTGGCCACTGCTAGTAACGTAAGAAAAACTACAGGATCCAATTGTAAACCGGAAACAAAACAATAGGCACGTCCCACGCACGTGTTTTGGTCTTGCCTGCTCACTAGCTGTAAAAATACTAGGCTGCCGGTTTGTGTGGATGTCAAGCACGAAACGCCGAAATGGATGCGAACACGATTCTGAATGGAAAGTTTAGTTTCAAAAATTTGCCAGATGGGCTGACTGACAAGACCAAAGTTATCTGTGTGTATTGTCGGTGTGAACTGAGTTATCACCGTAGCACATCCAGTCTGAAATAGCACTTGATAGCCAAACACATGCCGAATGGCCACCTTGTCAAAACCAGGTGACAATGGATGTTTTTCGGCAGAGGCATGTGGATATCGCAACTAAGAACAAGCTTGATGCAGCCATAGGTAAGTAATGTTCATTCTTTCTGGAGAGAAGTTAGAGGCTGGGTTGATAAGCCTCTAGTGAATAAACAGAAGAGCATCATAGTCTGACTGCTTGTATGTTCAAAGGAAACTTAAGAAAGGAAAGTTTCAGCCATGGTTTAACTGCACTATAGCCTGAGTCCTAGTTTACAATGATGTGACCTTTGTAACTTTATCTTGTATCACCCTGTTTTGATCCCTTAGAAAGGCTTGTTGAAGGGGCTTTTTTGTAAGCAAATATTTATTTTTTTTGTCATCTGTTTATTGACAGTGTTAAATTGTGTGAGATTTGATTCATTCAAATGTGAATGACTGCTCAAAATGAGAATGTTAGTGTGAAGTGTAACACTACAAGTTGTTTTCAATAAAAAACATTTGCACAAAGCATGCCTATCCACTTTTATGTTGATGACAGTATTAAAATGATAATTCAAGGGACATTTAGAATAGATAAAAATGTGCAATTAATTTGTGATTAATCGCGAGTTAACTATGACATTCATGAGATTAATCGCAATTAGATATTTTAATCGATTGACAGCACTAAAATAAAGTTTATTTTTCCTACACATAATCCTGCTATTATTCAATATGTGATATGCTAAAGTGTTAAATAATGATCCAGTTAAATACTGGGAGGGTTTCTATGTTCTTCAAAGTAGAGTAAGTTACTACAGCCTTTTCTGTTTCTGCCCATCCTTTATTCATTAAATTATTCCTTTGCTTCCTGTCCTTTCTCTTCATAATGGCATGACTTTGACTCCTTGCACAGTTCATTCCTTCATTCGTTCGTTCATTGATCATGAAGAAGCCCATATAGGAGGAAACAAAGGAGTGACAGATGAATTTTGGCAGGACTTTGAGAAAACCCCTGTGTGCCGGTGAACATTTGATTGTAATAAGGCAGGTCGGGCAGTGCAGTGCCCTGGCTCTTTTGGTGAAGTACAGCACTTAATCTCTGTCAGGTGAGCGTCTGGGAGGGGCACTAAGTGATTTAAATGTACAGGGAAAACATTTTCTCATCTTCTCATCTGTTTTCTCTTTCTTCTCTTTCTACTCTGCTGCCCTTTCCTCCTCGACCAGACTTCCCTTCCTTTCCTTTCCTCTCTCTCCATGCACCACCTTGACTCGTCTGTTTTTACGTTCTCCTCACATTCCCCTTCCTGTCCCTCTATCTGTCTCCAAAGTACTAACACAAGAGATCTGGTAAAGCTATTAGAAGAGGACAGGAGCAGAGAATTAGCTGGTTGACAGCGTTTACCTGTGATCATCATAACCGCGACACTAGAAACTGACTGAATTGACATCTTTATTGCTCTGTAAAGTCAGGGTAGAAGCTGTTGCAACAACAGGTTTTAGTCTTACCTGAGCTGTATTAAAAGTGAGGGTTACTGAGCAGCTGCGTGTAAAACCTGATAAAATGCATCCAGTATCCTTTCAACATGCCATTTAGATTATAGAACAAATGACCACTTTTGCACAAACGATATGGGACTTTTATTGATGGCCATAGGTGTAGTGTGTCCCATTACAAGTTTCAGATACTGGCTTCTTAAAAATGTCAAGCACAAATGTTTATGATCTTGGCCAAAAGGTGGCAAAGTCATTAGAGACCTGAGGGCACAGGTTCAAGCTCTGGTGACGCATAATATCCCTCCTGCATCCTTGACCACAGCAATGACTCTTGAACATCTCCAGAGCTTCTGATCTGCAGTTGACCCTGACTCCTGACCTCACTGTGGAGGGCACAAAAGGCCAAATAATCATAATATGAAAATCTAATCTACGGTGATCTGTTATTTAAATTAACAGTGATTCAAATTGCTACACTTTGTGACAAAGTTGGCTACTTGACAACATTTTGCAAATAGTGGAGCCAGATATTTTTCTTAGGTGTTGGTGGAGACCAAAACCAGAGCTAAAAGAAGAGTATGTCTGTTGTTGCTACAGCTTGTTTACACTGCTGTGGTCATTTCAGTTAATGTGGGTTTATGAACCAATGGCTACCTTTTCAGATATCTCAACTGCATGTTACAGTCAGCTGCTAATGAACATCATGAGATATGGCTGAAAGTTTCAGGTAAAACTAACAAGTGGACCTTGAGAAAAGATGACTTTTTCAACTTCTAGCCATGACAGCCACATAGCTTTGCGAATGTAGAATCATAATATCTCAACTGTTGGATACATTTATATCTCCCTAAGGATGAATTGTTTTTGCTTTGATGAGCCCCTTTATTTTTATTAAGTGCCATTAACAGTCCAAACTTTAAATTTGTCTTATTCTTTGTTTCATGACCATATACCTGTACAACTAATGATATTCCTATCTCACTTTTACTGTTTCTTTGTACTTGCCAAACATTAGCATGTTCATTAGCATTTAGCTCAAGCTGTGCCTATGTAGCCCACAGCCTCACAGGCTGCTGTTAGCAGTGGATTTTTAGTGTTGTTGTAATGTCAGCCCAGAAAATGAAACATACAGTAAGCTGTGCAGAATTCCCATTTGCTCTGACATTCATTACAGTGGTGAAGGTGTCACATTGCAAAGCCAACATTTCCTTGGTTTCCACCTTGTAGACACTGGAACTAAAGAAACGTGATTTTCAGCATTGAGAATGTTGTGTTTGTTATTCTTGTCACCAGCTGACACTTTCAGAATGGAAACAACTCATTTAACCTGAACTGTCACCACTGAAATCAATGGTGAGCCTGTCTGACCTCTATATAGGTTAATGTGTTTGTCAGATCAGGAAGTCTAAACTTGTGTGTGTGTGTGTGTGTGTGTGTGTGTGTGTGTGTGTGTGTGTGTGTGTGTGTGTGTGAGAGAGAGAGAGAGAGAGAGAAAGAGAGAGAGAGAGAGAGGGAAAGAGAGAGAGCGAGAGCATGATTATCAATAAGACATTACGAGCCAGGTCAATTTCTAGGGCAATTTTCTCCTGTCTTCCTGTCACAAATGTCTCTCTCTCTCTATCACACACACACACACACACACACACACACACACACACACACACACACACACACACACACACACACACACACACATACAGCTGTTAGGTGAATTAGCCTCCCTGAGAGGAGCAAACACAGAGATAGAAGTGGAAACCAGAAACCCCAAACTGGCCTCTAATGACTTCAAATATGTACATGTGTGTGCTGTTTGGTTCTACCTGTGAACGCTTGTCTTTCTCTTCCTCCACCCATTCCTTTCTCCCCTCTGAGTTTATTAACCACCAGACCGGTGTGTGCCTGTGTGTAGGAGTGTATGTTTCAGTAAGAGTGGTTGTATTTAATTGGTATGTAATGCCCTCAAAGCAGTATGTTAACATTTAAACCAACATACCGAGTGCCAAACCACCTGGCACTCTAGCAAACCACAAGCGCCACTGTTACACTATTGCATTGTGTTGTATTGGATTGGATTCTGTATTATTTAAAAAAAAAATAACTGTGATTCTGAGTCTGTAATACCTAATGCCAACAGATGATATGTCTATTGTGTGTCTTCAAATAAACACATATTCCTAGTTTTGCACATGATTAAGGTGGATAAAAGAGGATTTGCACTCTGCTGAGTTCCCCAAGGGAAGGTGTAGTGAGGACAGGCAGGATTTAAATGAGTGTTCAAACCTCGCTGACATGTTTTGTCAACCTTGAGGGCGAATAGTTTGGTGATAGGAGTGCTGCTACAGTTGTCAGCTTACTCACTCAAGGAGATTTCTCTCACTTTCTCTCTCAGTATTGCTAATGCTATCATGAGAATTTTCATTCACTCTTTCTTTCTTCTTTCTTCTGCCTGTCTGTCCGTCCTTCTTTCTTTCTTTCTTTCTTTCTTTGCTCTTCTAATACGTGTGTGTGTGCCTGCTTCGGCTTGGGTAAATGATCGTTAATGTGATGCATTTTGCAAGTCATTATATTAATTTTCTCTTTCATCATGTCTAGCTGAAGCTAAAAACTGTGATCTTACTTATTGCGCTTTCAAAAACTCACCACGTGTCAAAAGATGAAAAATCAGCTGAATATGCATGGATGCATACGTGTCCATCTGTGCATAGAGTGTGTCCATGCATTATGAGCTACGTGTACACTATAAGGACCGTGGGCTTGTGAATGTAGCTTAGTTTGAGAAAAATAAGGTTAGTAACCTATCTAAAGATGTTTCATTGCTAAATTGTAACAGAGGAAAACAAATATCACCCAAAATGAAAACAATCAACTATAACATTTCATTGATGCCTTCAATTTATTTGTCTTCAACTTTGGCTGCGATAACGACTCAACCTTGTTATGTGGGGTGTGCTCTGTCAGGTGAGCTACCAGGGCTCCAAACTCTATGGTGACTTTCAGCCTCTTTTTCCTCTCATTGTTTTGATGTTACATCCTGCAGCTTTACTGTTTTGGTTTAGTCTCATCTCTTGCAACATTAGCAGCGAGCTGACGAGCACAGCAGAGCATTTAACAGCTACGAAGTGAGACAATTTGTCAACTTTTCAGAGTCCAAAAAACATGTATCTGTTGGATGGTTAAAAAAAGTTTGCAATATCAACTTTATTAGGTGATGCTGTGTATGTTTTCTGTTTACAACTTATTTCAGCTGCCCCCAAGTGGCCAAAAAACTATGAATGGAGGTGCGATATAAATTTTTTTCCAGTTAACAATAATGCACACTGTCCTGAATGAAGCCTGAATGAAGGGATAGAGACAATTTCAAGGAATTGTTTCCAGTAGATGAATGTGGACAACAACCAAAGTAAAAGAGTATAATTCTTCATATTGCCCATCCATCCATTCTACAAACTGCTGTTTAGGTTCACAAGGGGCTGGAGTCCATCTCGTAATGCAATGAGGAAAAGCTATAGTAGAGTTCACCTTGCACAGGTCATCGTTGGGTTGCTTCCTTTATCATCATCATCATCATCATCATCATCATCTACTGTGCAAATGCATCAATAGCAATATCACTACACTGAGTCACCACTTCATCAGGTACACTTGGAATATACAATCCACTTCTTACAGCCCTGTGGTAAATATCATTTATGTTCTGTTTGTAATGCTTTTTGTTGACTGTGCATCTAAATCACTTCATCCCTTCCTGCAGGTGGATTAATGACGTGAGCAGTCAGACAGCCATCCAGTCATGGCGCTGTGGTGGTGTGCCAACATCTTCTGCAGGCTGGCTGCAGTGTGGTTTCCCCTGCTCTTCTCATCACTGCTATGGCAAACGGTAAATCTTCCTCACAGAAGCTCTCTTATGGGAGTCCAGTGGTTGCTTGACTGATAAAAGTCACTTGGTGATACTCAATCTCCAAAAAAAGAGCCATGCAAATGCAAATGACAAAGTCCTGAATTTAAGAAAAATATTGGCTCTCAGATGAATAAAATATTTTTAAAAAGGTGCTTGATAGCATTAGGCACAGGAGTGCACGATGTTAATACACCTGGTCTATTTTATATAAGCCTTAAGTCTATTTACTCCACTTAGAATTGATTTCTTTCCAAACTGTCAGTGCCTACACAGGCCTGAACTCATCTGTTTGCTTCTCTGTCTCTTATCTCATCTTTTCTGAATTTGCCTCTCCTCACTGCTTTCTCATACCTGCTATATCACACCATCCCTTGTTTATTATATCTGTGCCCCCTCTCCTAACCTTCTCCATCTGATTGCTTTCCATTTGTACCCTTTCCTCTCCTCCCTCTGGCCCTTTCTTCCTACACACCTTCTCTCTTTTCTGTAGATCCCCACACATGCCATCCAGTCCTGCCCAAGGAGCTGCAGCTGTCCGGGTGTTAAAGAGGTCCACTGTACGTTCAGACACCTGACCATCATACCAAAAGCCTTTCCTAAAGACACAGAGAGGCTCAACCTTGGGTAAGTTTCAACTCCTATGCATAAACACACAAGCACACAGAAGCAGTGAGACATTGTTATCAATGGCAGCCTGAAGGGAAGAAACCTAAACAGTCGACAGGAAATACTGTGGAATGCGATGTAGGTGATTTGTCAGAGACGTGTTTTCTCTGCGAACAAACGATCATCACCGCCTCTCATGACTCACAAACTAAAATGCTGAGGCAAATGCTTTTTGGTTTGCGAAATCTCGACTACTCTTTAGAGATCACATTTTATGGTTTCGTGGATCCAACAGAGAAATTACTCCTTTGCCTTAGGGGGTGGGATCATAAAAACATATTGCTGCTTGCGATCGGTTTATCATATGTCAAGCTTCCTTAAGAACAAAAGAAGCCAGTTGCAAGCCAAAGACAGCAGTCTCATCAGCGAGATAATCAGCACATAGCCCATGGTGGATTTCATTTGGCAACATCTGCTTTAAACCCAGAAGATAAGGGCTTAGCACCAGCATGTGGTTCTGCACTGACAGCGGAGGAGATAAATCTCCTAATGACTTCCATGTGGGTCTCTGTCTGGTGCATGAAGCTTTCACTGCCCTCCAGCACTGCAGAGAAATAGCCCAGCCACTGTTTTGTATAAAACAAATTGTCTTGGCTAATAATTAGCTGCAAACAATAGATATTTACGTGGCAAGCTACTTGGCAAGCAGCAGCCAGAGCTACACTGTTGTTCGCAGGAGGTGGAAACAACTATCACTGAATTTCAGGTGCATTACATTTGTGCTTCAGGCAGCTGTCCACCTCTTCACTACTGGATATAATGTTATGATGTGATGGAGCATTTCAGTAGGTAAATGCTCACAAAAGTTCCAATGCTGAGGCCGGACTACAGTCCACAGGAGGTAAACTGTCTCTGTGTGTGCTCCTGTGGGAGCAGTAGTGTGGGAACGATCACTGCATTCCAGATATTTTTGGTCTTAAACCAAAACAAAATGAATATACAGCATTTATATAGCCAGCATCACACTAGGGACAAAGTGACTACTTTAGGAAGGCTTTGGCAACCGCAATTGTTATATTAATATAAAATTACCCACTCGGATTTCAACAGCCATAAAGCATTCTGGCCTTTGTTTTATGAATCTGTCTTTAACCATTGTAGCAACATATTGCAGGGTTGGAACACCAAACACACATCCAGCACACATTAACAGACACATGGAAGGTATTATGTCATTGCAGATGCACAACATAACAATAAAAAAGTTCAAAAAGTGGACATTACATGATTTCCACATGGCAGCAACAATATGTGTAACAATATGTGAGATGCTGGTTCAATGTTTCTTTTCTTTTCTTTTCTTTTCTTTTCTTTTCTTTTCTTTTCTTTTCTTTTCTTTTCTTTTCTTTTCTTTTCTTTTGACCACTTGCTGGACAACAGTTGTCCAATCATAGCTTAACATCAGTAACTAGGGACAGCAGGCCAGTCAAAACTTGGATTTCTCTGCATGTTGAAGCAGTGTGCTTGGGGTAGAGGGAAGAGTGTTACTTTGCAAATGAAGCGTATGGAAGATGGTCTCTTTTTTTTAGCCTGTCCAAAACCAGAAACACAAAAATGAAAGTGTAAGGAATGCTGTTTATAGCAGTAAACATCATTATCTGTCTATTTAACTAGCTTACTGTCTACAGTAGTAACATAACCCAGTGTCAGTTCCAAGACAAAGGAACATTTCATCTACATTATTTTATGAACTTAGGTTAAAGAAATGGACATCCATAGTATAATATTTCCTCACTGTGTAGGAGCCAGTCCTGGTTGTTGTTATACCAGAGTGTAGAGAAACATAAGCAGCTCTATCCTGAACTTTTATCTTTCCTTGTGCTAACTAGCTCAATCCTGCAATACAAGAACAATGCTGCTTCTTTGTCTTCTCTGAATATCACATATGTAGTATCAAGTGCATATGTGATATTCATCCATCCATCCATTATCTATACCGCCTATCCCTTTTGGGGTTGCGGGAGGCTGGAGCCTATCCCAGCTACAATGGGCGAGAGGCGGGGTACACCCTGAACCGGTTGCCAGCCGATTGCAGATATGTGATATTCACTTTAATATCATCCAATCAGTACCTCCATCCATCCATTATCTATACCGCCTATCCCTTTCGGGGTCGCGGGGGGCTGGAGCCTATCCCAGCTACAATGGGCGAGAGGCGGGGTACACCCTGAACCGGTCGCCAGCCGATTGCAGGGCCACATACAAGGACAAACAACCATTCACACTCACACTCACACCTACGGACAATTTAGAGTCATCAATTAACCTAATGAGCATGTTTTTGGTCTGTGGGAGGAATCCGGAGTACCCGGAGAGAACCCACGCATGCACGGGAAGAACATGCAAACTTCACACAGAAAGGCCCCGTCTGACCCGGGGATCGAACCGGCAACCTTCTTGCTGTGAGGCACGCGCACTACCTGCTGCGCCACCGTGCAGCCCAATCAGTACCTGTTGTCCATATTTTGATATTTTTTATATTCCTTGTTTATATTGTTTCATATTTAATGTCTTTTTTTCCTGATGCCCTATATTCCTGCTATCCACTTTGCTGCTGTAATACCTGAAATTTCTCCACTGTGGGACTAATAAAGGTATATCTTATCTTATCTTATCTTATCTTATCTTATCTTATCTTATCTTATCTTATCTTAATAGGCCTACACTATTGTTGTTTTAAAAAACATCAGCCAGAAATAAAA
The DNA here is from genome assembly GCF_039877785.1 of Chaetodon trifascialis. Taxonomy (NCBI): domain Eukaryota; kingdom Metazoa; phylum Chordata; class Actinopteri; order Chaetodontiformes; family Chaetodontidae; genus Chaetodon; species Chaetodon trifascialis. The sequence goes on from NC_092060.1 coordinate 9,117,282, forward strand.
AGCCAGTCAAGATAGCATTTTAAACCAACTTATGGAGTTACAGTTAACTACACTCAGCTGCCAGTGACAGTCGTTATTTCAGTTTGCAAACACCAGTTAGAAATGAGAAAGCTGCATTATTCTGTCTCTGTCTGAAATGAAGGATCCATTGTTTCAAAAATAACGAAGCATTTCAAAATCTGTCAATGTCTGTAAATCTGCCACCTTCATCACTGGGAACAGCATATGTTAGAACAGACAGATTGACAGGCGTAGCAACAGCAACTAAGGGCTGGTGAAGCTTAGCAAATCAATTGCAAAACTGAACACGCTTCTGTCAGTTCACTACATACGCTAATTTAATTTCACTGCAGAGGGCTGTTTGATGTTGCACTTGTATACACTCTTTTCTTATTCACTATTGATTCCTGATGGTTGTTTCTTTGTGTCGGGTAGAAGGCGCTGTCTGTTCTGATGGGGATAAAGGGAATGTCTCAAAGACACTTTGTCAGAGCAGACATTTGGAGGGGGACCAAACCTTTAGGGAGCGACAGACTCTAACATCCTAAACACTGGACCACCCTGTAAACTGGGGTGCAGAACAAGAGGATTTCCTATCTAATGTAAAACTGTTGGTATATGTTCACACCAGGCGTGTTTGTAATGCTTTATTTACACTGTGGAGTCTTTTCTCCTTTAGTCTGGGCTTACAGCAGTGCTGCATGAATTCAAACAGAAACTGCTCTAATAAATGCAGGTGTCCAGCCTCTTTCAGACAACCTGCCAATTGTTCAGTAGGCATGGAGGATGCTATGGACCACCTAGAGGGAACAACTCCGACACACAAGGATTTATGGTTGTTAGGAGATGGGTGTTGGTATCTAATAGGCTGCAGTTTGTCATGCTTACAGAGCCTGGCATAGTGACAATAGGGCTTAGCGTTGAGCTATTTCTCTTTGTGGTCTATCATGACAAAGTAATTATGAGTTATGGAAAACAGCACATACAAGTCTGCTGTGATTGAAGCTGAAATCAAATCAACTTTCTCCAGGGATCTCTAATCACAAGGGATGAGAAGTTATCAAAACTGTTGCAAATGGAGTGCATGTAATATTTGGTTGCAAGGTCTAGTTTACTTATTGTTATTGTGCACTGCTCAACCTGAAATGCTGAATAATTTACATACAAAAGTGAAAAAAAAAAAAAAAACTGGACCAAGAACAATACAGCGAAGGTAGTGTTGTGCGCTTAAAGCCGCAGTATGCTTCAATAAGTGCTGGGCATGCCTGTCTAACTACAGCTGATAATTCAGAATTATTGATTAATAATTTAGTCATAATTCATAATTTGCATGTGAATCCTTGAGATGTAGGCAAAAACAGTCCAAATGAATATTTGTGCCAGATTTGAAGAAATTCCCCTTCACAATATGGATGACCCTGCAGTCACGGCTAATGCCAGCTCAGGGGCATACAAACACCAATGTGTTTGTATGTAAAGTGAATTTCCCTTGGGGATAAATAAAGTATCTATCTATCTATCTATCTATCTATCTATCTATCTATCTATCTATCTATCTATCTATCTATCTATCTATCTATCTATCTATCTATCTATCTATCATGTTGCCAGTGCTTAGAACTCCTGTATACTGAAGAAATGCAGCAGCTTTAGTTATGGTATAAGCACAAAGCAGTCAAATTTCAGTTGCCTATGGGAAACCCTACACTTTTAATATGTGCATCACGGTAAAGAGAGACACTCTGGATGAACGTGACCACTAGATAATATATTGTGAGCTGGCTGTTTTATTGATGGCAGAGGAAAAATGCATCTCCCACATGTGTTCAATTGGGTAGGGATAACCACATAGCTGCACTGGAATGTTACATGTTTTATAGTTTACAGGAACTCACTACAGGATATTAGACTCTGTTAGACAATACTGTGCTTATTCCTGGCATTGGAAGGCCTGACTAAGTCTCAAACACTGAAATCTGTCAAATGCTGGCGGCTGCTGCCAATACGTAACGTGCTCTGCTGTGTTCCTTTCATGAGTAATGTGTTTGGCTCTGGCATTTACTGTTCTATACTGTACTTGGCAATTGGTTTGACTCTTTCACAGATGTCTGTCGCAGTGTGTTCAAATCTGAATACGCCAAGAGACGTTTTTCAGTAGTTCTTTGTATTTTGATTGTTGATATAATTATGTACTGAGGGGCTTATGCACAAAGACCCCTGCTGCTTTAAAGTGTTATGTCAATGTTGTTTACAACGGGACAAAACTAATGTAAAAAGCTCCTGCCTATAGATATGCTGAGCCAGTGCCTGCTGTGCATTGGTGCAATTTAAGAAGGTTGTGAAAAAAATGCAGCACAGTAATTGTTGGCCCGTGTGTGTGTGTGTGTATGTTTGTTTCCTCTGCCTTTCACAGGACAATGCTTAAAGAATGAGTTCATAATTATAGGTCAAAGGTTGGCGGAGGTCTTTCTGTCATCCCTCTTTCCTTCTTTCCATTCAGTCTTTCCAGCGCTCTTCGTCCCCTTCATTTGAAAAGTCACATTGCCCAGACACACATGCAAGCACTGACTGCTAACTAATTATAGTTTCTATTCCCTCTGACCCCCCAGATGACCCTCTGTCACTCTTTCATCCCAGTGACTGGCCCTGTTTATTTTCTCTCTCAAACAGTTACAACAGCCTGACAGAGGTGGAGGGGTCAGAATTCAGGTCACTACGGCAACTGGAAATGCTCATGTTGCATGGCAACGACATTAGCACACTCCACCCGGGGGCCTTTTACAGCCTGAGATCACTCCAGGTAGAGTTTGTGCGTGCGTGCGTGCGTGCGTGCGTGCGTGCGTGCGCGCGTGTGTGTGTGTGTGTGTTGGGGTGGGGTGGGGGGTGGGGGGGTGATCTTGGGATCTTATAGTAAAAAGTGTATATATAATGTATAATACTAATACTCAACTACTCATATCCTCAAAATCAGACAGGCTTCTCATCCCTAATTCTTAATTATATGGTCCATCATTGTTGTCTATTCTGTTCAGGACCAACAGCAAATCCAAGTTAAGAGAAAGTAGTTTAATACTTATGGTTGCCGATGTTGTTTCATATTCTCCTGTGTGTTTGCATTTATCACCTTCTCCATATCTGGCTCTAAATCATAGCTCAAAGTAAAAATAAACATGACTGGGAAAAACTAAATTTTAAACTAAATTTTGTTCACAAGTTCACTCAATAGCACATGTCCCAAAATTTCAAGTACTGAAGATGGGATGCTCTTTTCTGCTGCAGCCTTAATTTGTGATGTTGACTCATAAAGGTTAAGAATAAAAATTTCACATAGTGCATTAAAAAAAAAGTAATTACAATCACTTGCTTGGTAACACATTATAAAACTAAATTCAGGCTGAATCAACCAGTGATTATTCATGCTGTCAAACCCACTGACAAAGAGCTGCCTTCTCTCCTGCTCTGCACATCTATAGCCACTATTAACCACTTTAAAAGCATCTAGTCAGGAGTGTCAGGAGTTATTAGACTAAAGCAGAGCTGTAACATGCCTGTAACATATCTGGTAACTCTTTAGTCATAGGAACTTCAAAGGGCAATTGCATATTAGGGCTTTGTTTCTGAGTTTGAGTCCTTCTGGTTTAAAAATATCTTATTACAGTTAAAATGTTTAATTAAAGGCAATGTAACACTGATTCTTTTTTGCAGATCTTGAAATTGAGTTACAACAAACTAACATCGGTGAGCGCGGGTCTGTTTGAAGGCCTAGTTGGTTTGATCCGTCTTCATCTGGACCACAACCTCATCGACTTTATAGAGCCATACTCCTTCTCAGGCCTGACCTCTCTAAAACTCCTGCAGCTGGAGGGGAACCTCCTCAAAGAGATCCACCCTCATACCTTCATAACAGTGTCGCTACTGGGAAGCTTTTGGACCTCTGGACTCAAGTAAGAAATTAAAAGACAGTGAATATTTCTCTTAATTTTTTATTGTAGGTCAGGTTATAGTAATTGTACTTTTGAAGCATATACTTGTATTTGTGTATTAATAGGTAAATATATAGCTTCTTGGCAAGAATGCAAAGGGTTGATTTGAAACAATAATACTTGCTTTAGAGGAGGTGCTCTTGCTGACAGCAATGTCATCAAAATCAAATCAATGGAGTTTTCATGTTTTTAAAGAGAGTTTCATCCAGTTAAGACACATAGATACCCCCCAAAAGGCTCAGAGTTGCTATACCTGTACTTCATACCTCTGCACAATGCATTGAGGGATAGTCACCCTACAAACCAATAAGTGAAGGACACATTACACTGTTTTTGTCTCAGACACTTACACCTGTCAGACAATCTGTTGGAGCAGCTCCCTGCTGCTGCATTGAAGACGGCTTCCAGGCTGGAGGTTCTCTCTCTACACGGCAATCCCTGGACCTGTGACTGTCAACTAAACTGGCTGGTAGAATGGAGCTCCACACATGAAGGTAAGGGAAATTTGACACCATTCCTTAGTACTTCACTCCTGTGGTGCCAAAAGGTATTTAAACTGGACGACATACAAGTAAACAACTATATAAAGGTTTGTGGGAAGACTATGTAAAAGTTACAGCTGCATTCATTGATTTTTGGGACTCGTGGGGCAAGAAGAATGAGCTGAAAATATTGACGTATTATCAGCTTATGAAGTTTGCATGGTAAACATATCAGTAAATTATTGATTATTAATATGCTCAGCAGCAGGCACAAAGCAACATTAGCGTTCATTTGGAACGCTTTGTCAAATAGTTTAATATTCATTCTCCACCAACTCCTGATTAAAATATCTGGGTCTTAAGATGTTAAACGGCCAACTATTTTCACTAGGTAATTGCTCTTTTAGTGCATCTCTTGTTTGGTGCTGGGCAAGTAGGTTTATCAAAAGTTTGTCACTGATAAAAGCTGCTTGCTATGACTGGAAACAAAATTTATGAGAGTCAACCAAAAGGGTAAAAGTCTGCTCCCAAAAACCAAAACAGCACTCTGTAGAGTATGGGCAGAAAAGTCAAAAAGTGTATCTCTTGGCTTCAGAGTTTGTGACATTGCATGAAAAATAAGCTAGTGCTGGTAGAAAATATCTGCCATCCAGCTTCTACATGACATATGTAGGACACAGCTACTCTCAGAAAATTGACTGGATTCAATCCTTACGGAGTCTAGAACATTAATTACATTTTTACATTTTCAACATCTTTCTTTCTCATGACACATGTACTTTGTCTCATTTGTGAATGCTTTGTTATGTTTTCACATACACTTCTAACCATACCCATATGCTAGCTTTTTGTATCAACAGAACAGCTGATAAAATAAGGCACTATGACTGGCAGAATTTTATTAACAGATGAATGAACCATTACTGAACTTGAGCTCATGTAAAGATAAAATCTTGAATCAGCATTTTCCCAAATCCCTATAATCCCAGATTCATGTTTAATTTTTGCACCTATTCTCCCTTCCTTTCCTGTCTCCCATCTTCATTCATTCCTTTTTCCTTCTCAGTTTTCCCTTACTCTATCTTTATCTACATCTCCCTCAATGCCCCCTTTCTCTTACCCTTGCTGCTCCTCCAGCTTCCCTTCCAGTTATTCAGATTGCTTCAACTGTTCATTGTCCTCTTCCTCTTTTTAAGTCTCCCTCTCTTCTTATCTCCCTCTTTTTCTCCAAGGCATAGTAAAGTGCAAGAAGGAACGCGGTATCAGTGAAACTTGCCCCCAGTGCTCCTCTCCTCAATCACTAAATGGGACCCTTTTGCTTGGACTGACTCCAGACAAGCTCACCTGTGAACGGCCAATGCTTCGCTCCCCCCTCAAACAGTGGGACAATCCTGTGTGGGCTGAGTCTGAAGCAGAGCCTGACCTCCCATACACCCGTGACTTTGAAAAACCCTTAGGTCATCTCACGTTCGTTCTCTCTGACAGCCATGGAAACAGTGCTCATGTGGCATGTGATGTGCGCCACCCTGGAGACAGTTCACCCATGACTTGGACAGTGAATCCACTTTCACCTGGGGAGTTGTCTGTCAATGTATCTCTGGTAACTGTTCTTGAGTGTGAGATTGATCGAGAGACACTGCAAAATCTGTGGCAGTTGGTTGCGTATTACTATGAAAGCGCAGCTATCTTAGAAAGAGGTCAGCAAAAAGGGAATGCAAGCAGGATAACCTATCAATATGCCCAAGCCATAAATGAAAATTCACCATATTTCACTGATTTAAAAGGGTATTTGGTAGCAGAACCCTCATGGCTGCTTCAACCCAGAGTCACTTTGAGACTGAACAGACAGCAGACAACAACCAAGAAACTGGTCATGGATTTCACTACTGTAATTACCAAGCATATCAACAGCCACAGAGGACAAGACGATGACAATGACCTCACTACGTCCTGGGCTCTAATTCGCAGAGGGACAGCAGGGCGGGTTCAGACTGCTCTTGATGGTTCAAAGGTTCACCTGGTGTGCAGTGTTGTCACATCAAATCCAGAGGTGAAAGTGGAGTGGATGCTTCCAGATTTATCCATTGTGGAAGATGCAACTGATAAAATTAAAATTACTGAAAAGGGGGAACTTGTCATTTTAAATGCCACACTGTCTGACTCAGGCCTTTATCACTGTATGGTCAGAACCAAAGCTGGTGTGGACCTGATGCCTTTGAGGCTCACCATAAAAGAACGCACACTTGGCCCAACTGCTTTCAATGGTCAGAAAATTGTAGTTGAAAAGGACCGCTCTTTTTCTCTCCAATGTGAGGTAACCTCAGTTCAGCCAAGTCAAACCATGTGGTACCTACCCAAAAACCAAATTCTTCTCCCCACACAACAGACTAAACGAGCACAAGTGATGGAAAATGGGACGTTGGTGGTAACAAGGTTGACACAAGAAGATGCAGGGGAATACAGCTGCTTGACCTCAAATCTGTATGGAGTTGACATGTTGTCACATATCGTGGAAGTCACAGATGACAATGCCTCTGGTAGGTCCAAAGTACAGACAGAGAGAGATCAGCTGATCTCGCCAGTTGGCAGGGAGGAAGGAGAGGGTTCAGGGGGAGATTACCAGGAAATTATACGTCCTTTTGCGACGCAGTTTCCTAAGAAGTTAGAAAAACAGCAAAGGAATCCTAACAGGTTTTCAAAAAGGATAAGAATACAAGATTCAAAGAGAAAACACAATAAATCTGTTAAAGAATTAGATCCTGATCGTTGGGCAGAGATATTGGCTAAAGCTAAGGCCAAACCAAGTGTTGCTCTGCCCACAGAGCAGTCACTGCCAGAGCCCAACACCGTAACTGTCCAAACAAGTACGTCCAAACTTACTACTACAATTGCCAGTATAATTGCTCATTCCCCTAACAATTTACCCCCTACTACTTCCCCTCCTGATATTAAGACTAAGGGCTATTCTACAGATAAGAATTTAGATAATGGAAAAGCTGAAACATCAGGAAGTCTCCCTCAGATTTTAAGACCTCCTCCTCCCATAAGTACAGATCCAACCCCACAGCATGTTGGCGGGATCGTGGAAGAAATAAAAGCTGTTACAGACCCTCCTGCTGTTGGAACTCCTCAGCCAGTTGATCAGCCAGAAAATAAGCCCTCTGGAGAGGGGAAAAGGAACTTCAGTCTTGTTCCTGGTCAGTCAAACAGAAGAAGGTTGCCTTATAGACACAGAAAACCCCCAATGAGAAGAA